>NW_004567129.1:25648841-25668820 GCF_000260355.1 Condylura cristata | reverse complement strand
AAAAAAAAAAAGGTAAATGGATAAAAAAAAGGGACAACTGTCAATTATGAGTTATGGGTTAGTCCAGAAATGTGGCAGTGATTTAATGAAAATAAAAGACGTTTATTTTAAAAGACACACAAATATATTGAAAAAACAGTAAACTGGTTCTCTTCCTAGCACCCAGCTTTTCTTCCAAAGTAACAGCTTTTCTAACTAGTGTACTATCAAAACCAGGAAATGAACACTGGCACACTATTATACTACAGATCCCATTTAGATTGTAAGAGGTTATTGGGGGGGGTTGTCTGTGTACAATTTCAATATATTTCATGTTGTCCTGTCACATGTATTGATATAGCAATATAGAGATCCACACAACCACCTGCACGAGCAAAGTAAAGAACTATTCTGTCACCACAGTGGAATTTCCCTGTGCTACTCTTTTAATAATCAACTTCTGTCATCCCTTTTCCTTTGGGGTGCGGGGGGATAACAAATTGTGCATCAAACATTTAAAATGTGCTATTGAGATGTAAGGACATGGCTTTCACACTCAAGTAACTTACCTATTTGTCTCTTGCTATCATTTCTGAGTTGCTCATTTTCTGGTCTGGAAACTTTGTGTACTTCAGCTATAAGAGAAGATACACAAAATGACAAATCAGCTCAGGATACATAATCAAAAACTTCTGTAGTCAAAAATGGAGGGAAAAAACCCAAAAACAAAACCAAAAAGTCTATACCCCCACCACCATCACTACTTTGAGTCAAATCTGAAAGCATATTGAACATTCTATTAAGTTCAGCTTAAACTTTCTAGTACCATTCATGTAAAGTAAATCTTTTTAATGAAAATAAGGTGAATGGAAAATGCTCATCAGTCAATTAAGTAATAGTAAATAGCTAAAGTTCTACCTCGCCTGTGCTCTTGGTTCTCTATTGCTTTTTGGCTGGTAGATGGCAAAGGCCTGGATGATACAGGGCTCCTTCTCCCAACAGGTGCCGGAGCAGGTAAGTGGGCCGAGGCGGTCTGTACTGCTTGTTCCATGGTTGGACTTTTTCTCAAAGGATCTAACTGAGGGCTTGAACGACCTAAAACGTAACCAAAAGATAAGAAACTACCCTATCCTTGGGGATTTCAAAATAATCTAGACCCTAAAAATGCCTAGAATTTCTACCAATTTTATCCTGAGCACAAATTTGAATTTTTCTATTTATTAGAACAGTTTAAAACTGATTATCTTGAGTGGGTTGGTCACTGTTAGTAAAGGAATATCTAAAAACAAAACAGATGAAAACCCAAACAAAACTCAGGTTTATCTGGAATTTACCTGGCAGAATAAAGCTTAAAGTTTTAAGAAAATTGTTCCTGGTATAAGATTTCCCAGAAATGATCAAGAACTTGCTGCAGCAGGTCAGAAGCAGGCTTTCCCCCAGCTATCACAGCGAGATTATGGCGACACTGTAGCCATTATTTGCAGAGACTAATTTGTTTAGTACTTTCTGAAGATATCTCAAGTGATACTTTTCATTTATAGGTATTATCTCCATTAAACATCTACTGAAAGTTAAGTTTTTCACTAGCTTAGGTGGTTTGGGTAATTGAACAGCAATCAGTGCAGGCAACCAATAACCCTTCAGATAACTACACAGTAGCTACACTTATTCCTTGCTATTTGAAAGATTTCCTGGCAAGTTTTTATGTGTTTACTACTTACAAATTCTATTTTTCCCTCTTTGAGATCAGAGTCTGGTCACATTCAGTGCTCCTGTCATGCTCTTTGTCTCTGTAACATCCATTGTAAATCTCTATTTATCTCATGATGAGGTAGCAGCAAAATGTTTGCTTAAAAAAATTATGCTCAGGGCTCCTCCCTGACGGCACAGGGGTTAAAGACAGTGCTACCAGCTAGCGCCAACCACTGCAGCAAGTCCGATCGCCAGCCTGCCAGGGAGCTGACTCATACGGCACAGCAGACGTCTTATGTCTTGCTCGCTGCTCCCCTCAACGGTGTATTTCAGGTGATCATCTCACCCCCACTCCCCACACTTCTGGCCTATACCCCAGTTCTTGTATGAAAAAATAAATCTTAAAAAAAATCTTACGCTCATTTTATGTAAAAATATTCCCTAATACACTGCAAATGTCACCATCCACATGTGCATACTGCACAGCCCCCAAATGACTAGTGAACCAGCACATGCCGGCACTTCATTGACTGCTGTGCACTAGTCGTGGGGACTCTTTATTTACAATATCCCCCAAACTCAGTTACCTATCTGCACCACCATTTAAGTCATTATGTCAAAGTTTTCTCTGCCAGTAATAGAAACAACTCAATTTCTCCACTTACTCTAATGGGAAATCATGGTGGTTTCCAGTGTCTAGGCTTAAGAGAAAATACTCTGTGAACCTTATAAAGTGATTTATTTATAAAAGAGCTAGCTTTTTTGAAAAGTCTATTGCTTAATTTCATACTACATGAGACTGTTTATAAAGTTTACTTCATTAAGGCTTTTCTTTGAGAAAAAAAGTCCTGTGACTCCCAAGTATTACAGAACCACAAATAACAGGGCAGTCAGCAAGGAGAATCACAGCAAGCATTTCTTTGGGTCTTTAAAAACCTCTGTAATTAGAGTTGACTAGTCATGACAATAATTTTATCATAAATAAGGAAATATAGGTAGTACTGTAAACACATCTATTAGGAAAAACCAACATAGTTCAGTGCAATAAAAACACATCTCCTTGAATCACCTTCAAATTTTTATCTAAATAATCGACATACTTTAATTGTATAAAACACAAATTTTAACTGTGAAATCTACATGCATATTCCCAGGCCCTTTCTGTCACCGCCTTACAAACCCGTTTTCTAGTAATATGTACTTAAAAAAAAAATCTGTTTAAAGTTTACTTTAGCCTTGAGTTGAGGAACAAAATCTAATTGATTGTCCCCAAATGATGGGGCAGCTGTCTGTTCCAATATTATTTACTGCACAGTCTTTCTTTACTAATTAAAAAATACCTTTTATCATATACTAAATAATTTATCCTTGGGTCTGTTTCTGGCTTGTTCTATTCATCTAAACTTATTCCTGCAATACTGCATTTTATAGAAACTACTTATCAAAAGTAGATAAGTTCTATCTTATTTTATTTTTCCAATATGTTTAACTAATTGTTTAAGAAACAATCTGTGATTCTGTTTCATCAAATTCTACTATTCCATTATTGAGAGTATAGTAGAAACAGTTAAAATGAAAGTAAAATCTTCTCAGTACCATCACTTGTGCTCGGGAGTAAGACGGCTCCTAACACACGTGACTTCTTTCACGCTCCCTGGCACTCTGGATTTCCATCAGTTTGGACGTAATTCTCTTTACATACTTTATACATCATTTCTGACTGGTATTGTGGTAACATCTTTTATTCCCTTTACATAACCAGTGGGTTAAGTGTTAGATAAAAAATTTATTTTTGTAAATTTTCTTTACATTTTAGGTCCCTCATTAATTCTAGTTTTTTTTCAGTGATCTTAGTTCCGAGTAGAAAATCACAGAATTGGTAAATAAGGCTACTTATTTACCTCATTTCCTTTCACATGTCCTGACTTAGCTAACATGTGCTCTTACTTATGATTTTAATAAAAATTCCCCACTGCACTTCAATATTAAGGTTAATGTTGGTTCCTGTAAAGATAGCTAACATTTACTGAGCATGTTCTATGTGTCAGGCACTGTACTGAGGGCAATGCAAACATTTAAAAAAATTTAAATCTCCAAAATTAAGTCTGCTAGTCATCAGCAGTCTGATTTTTAAACTAGTTTTAAACTAAAGTAACTAAAACTAATGCCTAAAGAGTAAGACATCTATAAAGAATTCTTAAAAAAAAAAAAAAAACTAAAGCCAGTAATTGAAATTAATATAAAAACAGTAGCTATAACTATTTTAAAATACCTAAAGTGAGCATATAGATTGCTTAGTATTGACTTGCTTTTATCCTCAACTATTTAAAAAATACTGTCCTGTAGTTATAACATCTTTCAAAAATGATTTTATTTTTCACTTAAAAAGCAAATGTCCATATAAAAGCAAGGCGTCAATAACATCCACTTTACTTTGGACAAAAATGGATCTTAGAATCACTGGAGGTCATGAGACTGGCTGGCGGAAAAACAGAATTATAAAAATGAAACAGGCTCCTTCACAAGGCTTATTATGAAGCAGACAGATCACTAAGCTCCAGGATTCTCGTATAGCAGTTTTCAGGATTTACATTTTTAAGAAACTTTCCAGATGGTTTGTTTGTGGGAGGTTCACACTGAGAACCGTGCTCTAGATTCTGTGAGGATGCTAGAGAAGTAACCGCATCAAGGATAGTTTGTTTTTTTTTTTCAGTTTATTTCAAATTCACTATGAACAGTTCATCCTCAGTGGCAAGTCTGGGAATGATTTCATATATTTTAAGTATTATATCAAATTATATAAATGGCCTTGCAAGAAAAGTCAACTTAGAGATGTCCAGCATTTCGGACTTGTGATCTAAGAATTGTAAAATGTCTAATTAGTGACAGTTACTCAATAATATACTTACTACAGTAGCAATTAGAAAAAAATTTTCAAAAGAACCAAATACAAACATATGACTTATGATCTGCAAAAGGTCTTCTGTTCAGAAAAAGACAAAACCACTGTAGATAATCAGAATGGAAATATTTAAAGGAAAAGAAACCAGCTTACCTTGGGATGGTTGTGTTTTCAGAGGCCTTGTATCTTGTGTAAAGGCAGAACCAACTGCACTACTTTGGGACAGGGGGCCACTGCTCGAGGTTTCTGCTCCAAATGATGTCAAGGAGCTTCCAGCTTTAAGAGATTTTTAATGACAATTAAAAAAAAAGCAACCCAAACCAAAAAACCTCCCTCCCAAAACCTTTATCTCTTTATTTTGCCTAAAGCAACCACAAAATCTCCTGGACATACAAGTAACACAACTAGAAAAGGATTGATTTTATGTCAATCTTCTCTTAAGTTTTTGTAGTACTTATGGGATATTTCCTTTTCACAGGCCGTGCTTTATTTATTTTTTTAAAAAAGATTTATTTATTTGTGCATACAGAACTGGGGTACAGGCCAGAGGTGCAGGGGCAGTGAGAGGCTTCATCAAAGAGTGGGGAACAGAACAGGCAAATACACTGCTAAGGGGAGCAGCGGGGAGACAGGAGGCGTGACAGGAGAGGTCTGCCGCACCATGTGGGTCACCTCTGGGGCGGGGATGGAACTGGCACTGAAGCTGCTGCTGCCAGCTTGCAGTGCTGCGCTTTTAACCTGCTGTGCCACCAGGGAGGGTCAAGCTGTGCTTTATTCTTAATGTTTTCTCTAGCAGGCCCAATTTTAATAGTCCTTTCCTAACTTTAAAATCCAATCTAAAGATGGTAGAAGAATCTTTTTTTTTTTTTAAAGATTTATTTATTTATTTGTGCATACAGAACTGGGGTACAGGCCAGAGACTCAGGGGCGGTGAGAGGCTTCACCAGAGACAGAGTGGGGAGCAGAACAGGCAGATCTACGAAGTACACTGCTGAGGGAAGCAGCGGGCAGGTAAGGAGAGGTCTGGCTCGCCATGTGGTCTCCTCCGGGGCAGGCGGCAGGCGGGAATCGAACTCATGCGGAAGTGGCTTCAGATTCTCAGTGCTGTGCTTTAACCCGCTGCGCCACCAGGGAGGGCCAGAAGAATCTTTTATGAAAAATATTACCCCATTATTACAGTGCTTAGGAACCTCTCATGGTTTTCCACAACCCTCAAGATGAAGGTTCAAACCACTTACACCTCAGTTTTAAAGGTTTCTGCTTATCTGCTTACCTCTTATTACTTTCCCTGCTTCCACCAGTTACTTCATCTCATAGCAGTTTAGCCATCTTAAATACCTCAAGGTTAGAATCGCATTTCTCACATTTTCGCATTTCCAGGCTAGGCTACTTCAGTTCCATCAAGCAGCATTCACCTGTATGTATGCGTCTTTAACCCCACTCCCACTTTTGACTCCTCTTCAAAGGGCATCAGCACACAGTACAGTGCCTGGGACCCTTCAGCCGTGCAACCTACTCAGGCGGCAGCCCCAGCCAGCCCTGGAGGCTTAACACGACCTCCGACAACATTCCCAGCAATGTTGGGAGCAGTGCTCTCAGTAATTCAGTGGGAAGTTGTATCTACTGCATTAGCCCTATTATTCGTGATACTGGCAGATGACCAGGACATAAGTTACTCTGCCATGGATTCCTACCTCCACACTGCTGTTGTTAGCTCGCCTGACTCCACTGCTCACTGACTGCTTCTAGTTAGCAAACTCTTATATCCCCCAAATCTTCTCTTGAATTCATGATCATATCATCCCTAATTCCTCCATTCCAATTCCACCATGGATTTATCTGAAATCAGTTTATGTGGATGGTGTGAAGCAAGGTGCAAGATTAATTTTTTCCAAATAGAATCTAGCTGTTGCAGTATGTGTTAATTCAAATGCTTTATACAAAATTAAGCCATGCAAACTTTATAGTAATGTAGGAAGTGAGTACAATAATAGTTAACTGACTTCCTAGAAGGTCTCAAAAGGAAATTATATATTTGCAACCATCCCTTATTTCAATCCTCAAGATTCTAACAGTGATAGCTACCATAGACTACATCTTGTTTAATCTGTCTAACAAACACTGGTCTCACAAGTTGAACAGGAGCAGGAGGTATATGAACCAAAGCTACAATATCTATTTCACTTAGCTAAAAAATCGAAAATGAGTCAAGTGTTTAAATTTAATTTTGAAAGTCAAACCTATGTCAAAAGTGAAAGCATACCCTGAATACCAGCATATACTCATCTTCTTAGAAAATGCTAACATCTTACTATTGTTTTTTCATTAAAAAAAACAAACAAACAAACAAACAAAAAAATCCACCCATCTCTCTCCTACTCCCTATCTCTGATAACCACAATTTGTTATCTGTACAGCCATGTACTGCCTGACAATAGGGATACAGTCTGAGAAATGCATTGTTGCTAGGTGATTTCACTGTTGTTTAGACGCCATTGTGTAATTAAACATCCTAGATGGTCTGGCTGACGATACACCTACACTATGTGGTATAGTCTATTGGGAACACAGCAGTTATTTGTTGTCTGTTAAGTAAATGTAAAAGAGCTTTTAAAAAAAATAAACATACTTAAAATTCCACATTTAAGAGAGCTTATACAGTAGCTGTTTCCTCTGATTTATTTCACATCCATGTAGTCACATGTGGCAAGATTTCATTCTTTTTTACAGCTGAGATAAAATTCCATCATATATATTTACACCACAATTTTATGCATTCATTCATAAATAGATTCTTAGGTAGCTTCTTTATCTTGGCTACTGTAAATAATGCTGCATCGAACATGGGGGGGAAATAGATATTTTTTCAATTTTGTGTTTGTTTCCTTGGATAAATACCCAGAATTGGATTTCTGGATCATATGGTACTGCTTTATCAAAGTTTTTGAAGAACCTTTATATTATTTTCCACAGTGGCTAGACCATAATATTCTATTAAAAGAAGACAAGGGTTTCCTTTTCTTCACATCCTCGTCAACATTTGTTATTTACATGTTCAATAATAAATATTCTAACAGATGTCAGGTGCCATCTCCTGTTGTGTTTTTTCTTTCTTTCATTTTCTTGATTAACGATAGAAAAAATCCTTTTTAAAAAGATTTATTTATTTATGGGGTACAGGCCAGAGGTGCAGGAGTGGTGAGAGGATTCACCAGAGACAGGGTGGAGAGCAGAATAGGCAGATCCACGAAGTTAAGTACACTGCTGAGGGGAGCAGCAGGCGGGGCAGGATGGGTCTGCCGCGCCCTGTTGTCACCTCCGGGGCAGGGATCGAACTCATCCTGAAGTGGCTTTAGCTTCTCAGTTCTGTGCTTTAACCTGCTGCGCCACCAGGGAGGGCCTTTTCTACCCATTAAAAAAAAAAGTTTTATTTATTTATGCATACAAGAGCTGCAGTGTAGGTTAGAGGTGTGGGGGGTAGGGGTGAAGGGATTCAACGGGGCCAGAGAGGGGAGCAGAACAGGCAGACTGACTGAAATACACTACTGAGGGGACCAGTGGGAAGATAGGAGACGTCTTCTGCGCCATGTGGGTCAGCTCCCGGGCTGGGGATCAGTCTTGCTGCAGTGACTACAGACAGCTTCATGGTGCTGCGTCTTAACCCTTTGTACCACCAGGGAAGCCCCAGTACTGACTTTTTAAATAATATTAATTCTTCCAAGCTGTGAGTCTAGAAGGTCTTTCCATTTATTTGTCTTTTTCAATTTTTCATTAATGTCTTGTAGTTTCCAATATATAGGCTCTATTATGAACAGTTCTTCATGACTAAAGCCTGCATTTTCAGGAAGACCACCACAGAGGTAAAGCTGTATATGCCTCTCCCCTAACCAACCCTGGCAACATAATGCCAGGACATACAGTAATTTAATTATGGCTAGCTTAAGGCTGACTTGAACAAGAGAGACTATCAGGACTCACCATTATAAAAGCATAATCTCTCCCTTCATAATGAATTGTTGGATATTTAAAAACCATCTTACTATTCTATTCCAACATTATTCGGCCAATGATTATAGCATCTGCTGATAATCCCAATATTACACTAGAGATTGCATAACGGCGCATCTTTGTATGGGTACCGCTTCCCTGCTCTTATATAAGGAGCTCTGGCTCCTATCAGTGGGAACAGCACTTAGACATCGAGAACTAGGTCTATGTGTTCTTTGCTACTGGGTATCACTGCTTTTAGGGGTCAGAAAATCAGATTAGATTTATATCAGAAAAGAACCAGATTTAAGAAATGAGTTCGTCTCTAAAGCCCAATTTGCACCAAACACTATCAGGCTCCCCTTTACCTTCTCCTGTTCCACCTGCCTAGCTCCCTTCTCAGCACTAAAAGAATCATTTTGCAACACCAATATATCACTTATTTGCCCTACAGAAGTTTTAAAATTGGCAAAAGCAGTAATACTACAAGTCCTAAATCAGGCTGTCTTTACAGTTCTGTTTGTTCTTAACAATATATCCTACACCAAGAGTAGAAGAGTTACTTGAACTGGCTCCATTTTCCTGTGTGGCTATCAATTTGATACACAGCACCAGCTGTCTGTTTTCTGTCTGTGTTATTCGCTTACAGATTTGCTTTACTTGCCTTCCTTTATTTTGTGAATAAGTAAAACACATTACTGAAAAATCAAAGCTACATTTAAAAGTATACACAGAGAGAATTAATTTTAACAAAATTTATTACCATACCAGTGGATTTGTGATTCAGTGAAAGAAAATAAGCTGATGAAAGATTATTTCAATGGAACCAGAAAAGACTATGGGCCAGAGTTTTGAGATTCAAAAAGTTATTCTTTACTATGGGACTTTCAATAAAGATGTACTGAAGAGCTAAAATTCACAGCTATGAAAACAAAATAACATAAGTTCATCTGATTACACTCAGCCTTTGCTAGGATCATTCAATCATAAAGGAACTGATTCTAGTCCATTTCCCCTGTATAGTCTCCTTCCATTGTTACGCATTTAAAATTCTGTTAAAAGCACCAATGTGTTATATGTGAGTCTCTCTCACAGGTGATACTAAATGAGATGTTTCAGATTTCATATAATAATAATATTCATTGACACCAAAACCGATTCTCTGTGGAGAAAATGCTAATTTTAAATGAGTATATCTTATGCAAATTTAAAATAACACCCAGTGAAATTTGGTATGATATATCCAGTCTTTTTTTAAAAAAAGTGACTATGCTAAGAGATGACCTTCACAGAATCATTACTGTCATTTCAAACTTTAAATATTTTATGTTACAAAAGGAACATTAAACAGTAGGTCTGAAAGTTTGTGTTTTAAAATACCTCTGTGGTAAAGAGAGAAAGAAAAAAGCCCAACATACCAACGCCAACAGCACCAAACTGCTGCCCAACTAATGAGCTTGGACTGAACTGACTGTACGATGGCATCCTGCCAAAAGGCCCGTAGGAGCTCACCGACTGGAATGGAGACGTAGATGCGCCTAGAGAGGACTGAAGAAAGGGCGTGCGTTATTGTCCCGGGTTTGAAACAAAACATCTATTGTGGACAGAGATTCAGACATTTAAACACCTAACTAGTCTACTGAATTGCAGCTACTGGGCACGCAGACCAACTGTAACAACTCAGAATACGGACTCGAACAGTTGGACAACCTGCTGACTTCTATGCTTGAATGCATGTGCCAACTGTGCTCAAAGTGCAATACAGGTAACTTTTCAACAGTAAATTCTCCTTCGAGTTAAGAGTTTTATAGTAGATTTATGAAAGAAGTTACTTGTAACTGCTTAAAGAAAAAATGCAAGAATAGGACATTTGGTTGGAATGAATTGTTGTGCTGGACACAACTGCGACATCTCATTTTTTACTTTGCTCTTATGCCTCATCATTTGTGTATGCCATTAAACTTACAAGAAGGAAACTCAGAAGCAAACATCATACACAAAACCATTTACATTTTCATTACTAAGTTAAAGGACATTTATAAAAATTTTAACTTACTAAGCCATGTATACATCTTTCATGTTTAACCATGAAATGTTCCCTATTATAAATAAGAAGTGTGCTAAGGCCACCAAGGACAGGACTTTGTGAGTACTCAGCTAGTGCCAGGCACCTGGCACCTACTCACTGCCCTACTGAGGGAATGAGGTAAAGGGTCAAAGAGTTCAAATCATGGTAACTGGAAGAAGTTCTATGACACCATTTTTATTTGTGCTCTTGGTTTTTCTTTTCCTATAAAGATGATTACTTAAGTAACTAGTTCTCTGAATCATTTTACCATTCTGAGTTGTAAGTTTATCTTTTATTCAGAAGGAGAGACATGTTAAAAAGCATTTTCTCTGTTCCTGTTTTTTTTTTAAAAAAAAAAAAAAAGCTTTATTTATGTTTATTTATGCATACAAAAACTGGAGTGTAGCCAGAGGTGAGGCGGGGTGAGAAGATTCACCAGACATAGGGTGAGGAGCAGATCAGGCAGATCTACTGAATTACACTGCTGAGGGGAGCAGGGTGAGACAGGAGAGTCTGCTGTGCCATGTGGGTCAGCTCCCTGGCTGCGGGGATCAGACTCATGCTGCAGTGGCTGTGGATAGACTTAACCCCTTGTGCCATGTGGGAGGCCCTTCCTATTTTAATTTTATATACAATTTTTCTTTAGACAAGTTCATGAGACTTTTTTTAAACAGCTGGAAGACAAATCCTATGCAAGATAATATATATTTTGGGACTCTATTTTGTGTAAACAAGATTTTATGACTCACAGCATTAAAAGGAGAAAATTAATTGAAAACACTCAAAAATATTACACTGGGGCATCCGTGGTGGCCTAGGGATTAAATCTCAGCGCTATCACTCCTGCGGCCTGAGTCCAAACCTGGCCGGGAAGCTGACAGACTTCTCCTATCTCACCTGCTGCTCCTCCGAACAGTGTATTTCTGTGAATCCGCCTATTCTGCTCTCCACTCTGTCTCTGGTGAATCTTCTCATCCCCTGTACCTCCAGTCTGCACTCCAGTTCTTGTATGCATAAATGAAATATTTCTTTAAAAAAGTATTACACTGCTTAAAAAAAAAAAAGTATTACACTGCTTAAATAAAAAACAAAATAGCCAACAAGTATACTTGAGCAATGAGAAGATATTTCTAACGAGAAAAAAAGTTGAGAAGAAATGAATTTAGGAGGAAAACTGTGGGGCTCACAAGCTTTTAATCATCTAAACTTCAAATAACCTGTATATGAACCTGTTTCTTCAGCTGTGATAGCCAAAATTCAGATTAAAAAAAAAAAAAACCAAAAAACAACTTACTTATTTATACATACAGAACTGCGGTACAGGCCAAAGGTGCAGGGGTGGTGGCAGAGACAGAATGGGGAGCAGAACAAGCGGATCAATGAAATACACTGCTGAGAGGAGCAGTGGGTGAGACAGAAGAGGTCTGCTGCCCCATGTGGGTCACCTCTGGGGTGGGGGATCGAACTCGCACTGAGGCGGCTGTGGCTAGCTTTGCAGTGCTGCATCTTAACCTGTTGCACCACGAGGGAGGGCCCGAAATTCCTATTTTCAATATGCTTCCAACGAACAAGTAAACATACACCATAATAGACCATTCACAATTCAACTTGTAGACATCGATTATTTCTATTTTCAATAAAATACAGTAATTTCTTTAATGTGTCAGTGAGAATATGTATGATATTTTTTAATACCTGATTTAGGAAACTGAACATTATTTCTGTTAAATCCTTTGATGTGTGTGATATCTTATATAACATTGTGTGTGTGTGTATATGTGTGTGTGTGTATGATTTAGCTTTGAAAAAATCAAATCCAATATTAACAGAAATCACTATCATTCTTGTTTGTAATGTGAACCACATATGAGTAATACAGTGCATGGATTCTGGAGGCAGACAGCCTGGGTCTGTTCAAATTGTGGTTCTAGTTCAATTTCTTCACTTATGAAAATGAGAATAATTATGATACCAAGTTTGGAGACTATGTGAAAATTGATTTATTATATAGTGCTTTTTAGAACTCAATAAATGTTATTTAAATTGTTTTTGAAAGATAATATTTTATGATAAAATAAATTCCTCAGCTATCCTATACCTTATTTACTTTTGACTTATGACCTAAAGAGAAAACCCCACAAAGAAGAAAATGAAAAAAGAGAAAACAGCTAAATGAAAATGTTATCTAGATATCCTGGTAACTAGGAAGTAAAGTTTGATGAATTTTCAACTTTGAAAATAAAAACAAAACCCCAGAAGCCAAGGCTAGCCAAGAATATGAAGTTTATTCTTGTTTCAGGTCAAATTCCCTGTCAGTTACCTGAACAATGGCTGGATCCTGAGGCAAAGAACATTGTGGTTTTGGTGGCTCACAAACAGTGAGATCTTTAATATCGCTTCCACGGAATATAATGTATTCAAAGACTTCATCTCGAGGTGGTATTGGACGATCTGTTGGTCTGTCTTCTGTACCAAAGGACCGCACTGGTGAGAAAATAGAAGACTGTATCATATTTAGGCAGTGCCTCTTGCAAGTGTTCTGTTCCAAGCACTAAGGAGCATCCTTCCATGTCATCCGTGAGAAAGTATGCATTAATCTGTATCTGAATAGTTTTTTAAAAAATGATGATAATGAGTTTTGCCTATAATGAATTACACATTTGAATCTATACAATGAGGGTAAGTTCCTATTTTTGTTTATGTATTTGGTGGTTGTGGAAAGAGGTGTTAAAAATGTCCTTTCTTTCATCACTGATTTATTTTTGATGTCCTCATTCACCAATACTAAAAAATGCCAACCTATGTGATATTATCTTATGTAAACATTCTCCCAGCTGGAAAATTACGCTTTGGGATTAAGAGGTGACAATGAAGGCAAGCAGTATCTATCTTAGGGAGTAACAAGTCCTTTAGAAACAAGCCAACCAGCTAGCAGTGACTCAGTCCTGTGGGGCAGCAATGAATGCCATAGTTACTACCTAGAATAGCTACTTCAAATTAAACATGATTATCTTAACACTTAAAAATAACATTCAGAGTTAAACTTTGGGCCACCTACATCAGGTAAACTGCCTAAAAATTTCGGGGGGGTCTAGAAATCTGCATTTCAAACTAGCCCCCAGTTGCTGAAGCTTAGGTTCACTGGCTCAGGAGACTTCTAAAAATACCCATATCTATATAGAAGTTCTAAATAAAAAGTCTGAAATATCAATTATTACTCATTAGAAGGGTGTCCTAGAAGAAGTAGATCCACTAACATAATGCGCAAAGTTAATGAATGTATGTCTTCTGCAGTAGATCTGCCATTAGATTGAACATGTTCTTTTAGATGAAAAAGGTTTCCAACACATACCATGAAATTTTATTAGAAAATAGTGTTCAGATATTGAGTGTCAGTCCAAACTGGAAGACCAATTCCAGAATCTAAACATCAATTCTGAAAATTTTTCACAGGCGCCTCCTTAACTTGACTAGGAACACAGATGTGGTAAGGGGAAAAAAATGTGAAATTCTCAGTTTCGAAGCTCTTCTCTTAGTGATCAAACAGTACTTAACGGGGCAGGAGTAAAGGACAAGGTTCTACATTTTGTCCTTATTCAAAAGGAAGGATGGCATTAGAGAAACAGAGTAAGACGAGTACAAATCAGACAGTCCCACTAGTACCCTCAGGACCGTCGGAAGTACACAGTGACAGGGCTCCAAAGGCACAGATTCACTCGTCCTGACAGAAGCGGTGGTGGTGTCAAGGACCCTCTGACAAAGCCATAGAGAAGCCTCATGAGGATTTTCAAGGTCTAACAAAACCATTCAAACTATACCCATATGTTAAAAAGAGGAAGAGGAAAAATATACAAGGTAAGCAAGAGCATAACTGGCTAAATAAATACATCAGCAGCAAACAGCAGTTACACAAGTTATTAATACAGAGAAAAATCTGAGAGAAAGCAAACAGATATAAAGAAAAATAATGCAAATATAAATCTAACAACTAACTTGTCTCTGAATAAGCAACAGAAAAAAAAATCTGACTAAAGAACTAAAATGGAATAGAAGGTATCATTGTACTTTTCAGAAAATTTCTTATCCTCTGCTTTATTGAAATAAAGAACCTAGTAGCAAAAAAAGACAGTAAATTCATTTACCCACATAAATATATAGAATAATTTATTCTGGTCTCAGAACAATGCAAAAAAAAAAAAAAAGTCCTGGGGAGGGGTTACAAGGTTATAAAACGTGACAAAATGAATCAGGACAATTTATCACCTAGTAGTCTAACAAAACTGGGAGATGAACAATGGGCGGAGAGTGGAAAACAACTAATATTTTCACCTTTCATAGTGGGAAGGCACTTGATAAAATATTAATGTTATTAATACACATGGGCTTACATTTTTGTTAGTTGAGATCTTGAAGTGACCAACAAGACAGTTTATTCTAAAACTTGTACATTTTAAAATACGGTGTGAAGAAAACCTGTCATATGCAAAAGAGGCAAAGTGAAAACAGACCATGGAAGCAGAGACTGCCACACACACCAAGTTTGAGAAGCAGGCCCTAAAAACAGATCTAATCAAATTTAATGTTATCAACAAATTAATTAGAAGAGAGTTCAGAAGGGCATACATTGTTCAAAGATAACAGAATGGGAAGTGAACCCCAGATATTCAGGGGATAAAGGCAGGAGATATGACAAGCACAAAAAGTTGCAAATTACCCGTACTGTTCTGCTATAACACATTTTAAACCATGAATTAGTTCAAGTGCAACGAGTAAGTAAGGCAATTATGTCAGTGCTATCAGCAATCACGCTGGTTCATCCCAATGAACCAGCCGCACTTGCAGGTAACAACAGCTAAACACAAAAAGCCACGATGGAATAGCATACGATACTCGCTCCCAGTCTTCTGAGGGTTCAATCTGGCTACATGCTCAGTCTCCCAAGTGCTTACTGCACAGCTCTCCTTGAAGCAGACAGCACTCTGTGTTCAACAGCAGCTTCACTCTTCCCTGTATGCTACCAAGCTACCTTCAATTTTTTCATTAGGTATCACTGTAACAGCAACTTTGTCATGCTATAACTTCAATTAAAAAACAAAACAAAAACCTGTTGTGTGCCCTCCTGGTGGCACAATGGTTTAGTTAAAGTGCAGCACTGCTGACCCATATGGGGCAGCAGACTTCTCCTTTCTTGCTCACTGCTCGCCTCAGCAATGCACTTAGTGGATCTGCCTGTTTTGCTTCCCACTCTCTCTAGTAAATCCTCATGGCCCCTGCACTTCCCGCCCACACCCCAGTTCTGTATGCATAAATAAATCAATCTTAAAGAAAGGGGTCAGTCTTAAAGAGACTCAAGCTCACTGAAATAACATGCCTTATTCAATGCACTTTCTTAAAATTTTACAACTCTGGCCACCCTTTCCCTAAATAGGTCATATTTACAAAATAGTTTCAGTAGTAAAGAAATTAGATATACAGGAACATTAAACATGTCATTACATGACAAGTTATAAAACTATTATTTTCAAAAGATCACAATTATACAAAATAAAAACGCAGGTGTGAGTGACATGGAAGATGGTTGACTAGTTAGATTTAGGAATCAGTCTCTGTTGAGAAACTCTATTCAGCTGATAAGTAATGTCTGGAGAAACCATTTTCAAACTATGCAGTTAGTTAAATAATCATAGCATCCATGAGTATATGAAATAAGAACAGAGGTAGGTAAAATCTGGCATATTGCATAACGGCTGGTTGTTACCAAACATCAAGTCTCATCTTGGTGAACAGTAGCCAGTGTTTCTGGTGCAATTTCCCAGCACTAGGTGCTTGTCTTTGGTTGGCTTGCCCAGTAATTCACTGTGGAGCCAGCAGAGCCTCGTTATGGTTTCAGTACTATGGTTTCAGTACTAATGGGCAGAAAAGGGTAGAGTCAGTAAAGGCATTTATAAGAGAGAGAATTCTCTTTTCCTTCTCAATAGTGGGAGAGCATACATAATTTTGGTTGTATATGAAACATTCTTCAGGATAAACCACATGTTAAATCAAAGACCACTCTCAATATATAGACAATGGTCAAATGTCACAAAATAGCTTCTTCAACCACAATGGAATGAAACGATAAGTAACAGAAGGGAAACCGGAAAATTCTGAACTATGCTGAAATTACAAACTACTCAAACAACTAATGGCTCCAAAGAAACAAAACAAAATAAAGCCAAACCCAAAAACCAGAAAACTAAAGAGAACTCACTAAGGGAATTAAGAAAAATGAAACAGAAAACAGAAGATGCCAAAACCATAGAATGCAAAGAATGCCATATTCAAGAGGGAAATTTATAGCTGTTAACTTTATTAAAAAACAAAACAACAAACCTTAAATCAACTCTACACCTTAACAAACTTGTAAGAGTAAATTAACCCAAATCCAGCAAAAGGAAGATACACCATTACAGCAGAGATAAACACAGAGAAGAAAAAATAGAATCCACAAAACCCCAAGTGTTCTTTGAAAAGATCAACAAAACTGACAAACCTTTAGGTAGAGTGACTATGGGAAAAGGTAAGAAGATACAAGTAATAAAATCAGAAATGAAAGCAAGAGGATTAATTATAAGGTTTATAAGAGAATACTGACAAAGGCAAACACATCAGATAATCTAAGGGAAATGAAAAAAGTCATAAAAACATACAAGTAACAAAACTGACTCAAGAGGAAATAGAAAATCTCAGCAGAGGCCCTCCCTGGTGGTGCAACAGGTTAAGATCCAGCACTGCAAGTGAGCCGCAGTTGCTTCAGTGTGAGTTTGATCTCTGCCCTTAGAGGTGACCCACATGGTGTGGCAGACCTTTCCTGTCTCGCCTGCTGCTCCCCTCAGCAGTGTACTTCACAGACCAGCTCCCTACTCTGTCTCTGGCGAATCCTCTCACTGCCCCTGTATCTCTCTGTCTGTATCCCAGTTCTGTATGCATAAATAAATAAATCTTAAAAAACAAAAAACAGTCCAGGACCAGATGGCTTTACTGGTCAATTCTACCACATATTTAAAGAAGAATTATTATCAATCCTACTCAAACTTCTCCAAACAATAGAAAAGAACACAACATGATTCAAAGGCCACCAGTAAGTACCTTGATACCAAAATCAGACAAAGACACTGTAAGAAAACTAAAAGGTCAACATCTCTTACAAATACACACAAAAATCCTCAACAAATAATAGCAAGCTGAAATCAACAGTACAAGAGTATATTAAAAGGGTTATAGACTGTGACTAATTGGGATTTTAAGAATGAAAGCATAAAATTCAACATATTACACAATATTAACAGACATCACCCAATCAACAATATAGATGCAGGAAAAAAAGTTTGACAAAATTTAATACTCTTTCATAAAAACATGTAGTAAACTAAAAACTGGAAGGGAACTTCCTTAATGCGATAAAGGGCATATGTAAAAAATCCACAGCTAACTTCACATTCAAAGATGAAAAACTTCAAGTTTTCACTTGGGAGCAAAAGACTGGCTGTCATCTTTTACTACCCTTATTCGACATGTGCTGTGTTTCTAGCCAGTACAATTATGCAAGAAAAATTTGAGAGGTGCTAAAATTTGAGAGGAAGAAGTAAAACTTTTTGCAGATGATACAATTCCATACATATCTGCTATACAATCCCATAAAATCTGCTATACAAAAAAAAAAAATTACCTTTGGGCCCTCCCTGGTAGTGCAACAGGTTAAAGCACAGCACTATGAAGCTGTCTGCAGCCACTGCAGCATGGGAGGCCCACGTGGCGCGGCAGACCTCTCCTGTCTCCGTTGCTCCCCTCAGCAGTGTACTTCAGTCACTCTGCCTGTCTGCTTCCCACTCTGTCTAAACCTCTTACCCCCTGCAACTCTGACCTAGTTCTGTAGTATGTATAAATAAATAAATCTTAAAAAAAAAAAGACTTCAAAATGGTCAACTTCTCTTTTACTCTCTGTAAAAAAACCTTAGCAGAGCAAAGTTTACAGGGCACAGTATCAACAAAACCAGATATGTTTCTATATACCAACAATCATCAAGTCAAAAAGGAAATAAAGCAATTCCACTTACAACACCATCCAAAAGAATAACACATCTGAACATAAAACAACAAACCAAGGAGGTGAAAATTTTACACCGACAATTACACAACACTGCTAAAAGAAATTAAAGCCAACACAAATAAATGGAAAGCCACCCATGTCTATGACTCAGAAGACTTAATTTGAGTCAGAAGGCTTTATTAAGATCAAATACTCCCCCCAAAGTGATGCACAGTTTGTATCAAACTACAGTTACCCCTCACCTGAAATAGAAAAGCCAACCCTCAAATTCATTTGGAACCTCAAGAAGTCCAAGCAGTTAAGAGAATTTGAAAGAGTTAGAGAATGTTCGCTTAATCAATTTCAAAATTTGTAACAAAGCAACAAAGGTCAAAGGTTCAAAATGACATGATACTGGCAGGAATGGAACAGAGTCCAGAAATGAAATGAACTCAAAGTGGGTATGATGTCATGACGTAGTAAGAAAGATTTTGGTCTCTGTCTTCTCCTGGCCAGGGCTCCTAAAACCTGTGTTATTTTCTAAGAGATAATGGCACTAAGAGGATCTTTTGTTCTAATATTAGGTCTCTGACCCTGGTTTCTGACACAGAGCTCCTAAATCTCTTGGATTATTATCCAAGAACATCTTTGCTCTAAAGAAGTAACTTCTAGGAGGCTGCTGGGTGTCTGGTCACCAGAAAGTAAGCTATGATTAGATGCTTGGAACTTCCAGCCTCACCCTCCATTCTCTGTGGAGAGGAGAGGGGCTGGAGATGAAGTTAAGAAATGATCATGCCTCTGTGATGAAGTCACCATAAAAATTCCTGGACTACAGGGCTTGGAGAGCTCCAGACAGGTGGACATGTGCAGGAGTCAGAGGGGGAACATGACTGGAGAGAGCATCGGTGCTCTGTGCCCCTCCCCACACATCCTGCCTTATGTATTACCTCCACTTGGCTGTTCCAGAGTAGTAGTCTTTTATAATAAGCAGGAGTCTAATAAATAAGCTGTTTTCTTGAACTCTGTGAGCCATTCCGCAAGTGATTCAACCAGGCAGAGGGTATCTGGAAGCCCCAATTTGTAGCCAGTTGGTTAGAAGTCCAGCTCACATCTGAGACCCGAGAATGGCATCCAACAGGGGAAGGGCCGGGCCGCCTTGTGGGACTGAGCTTTTAACTTGTGGGACCTGACACTAACTTTACACTACACGGTGTCAGAGTGAATGGAATTGGAGGATACACAGGTGGTGCCTGGAGCGTTGGAGAACTGGGCAACATGGGGAC
>NW_004567129.1:25633238-25648331 GCF_000260355.1 Condylura cristata | reverse complement strand
AAAAAAAAAAAAAGCTAACTATGGAAGAAATAGTTGAAAGTCACACGTAGGTATAATATCTAGAATATATAGAACTCTTAACAACTCAACAACAAAGACAATAAACAACCCAATTTAAAAGTGTAAAACTTGGGAGACATTTTTCAAAAGAGATATGCAAATGGCCTGGCCAACAAGCTCATGGAAAGATATTTAGCATCATTGGTCATTAGGAAAATATAATGCAAAGCCATTAGGAAATACCACTTTACAGTTATCAGGATTGCTTAATAAAAATAGAAACTAACAAATCTTGGTGAGGATATGGAGAAAAGGGAATCCTTACAATGGAACAGCTACAGTGGAAAATGCTTGGTGATTCCTCAAAAACAAAAACACAACATAAAATTACCACACAACTCAGCAATTTCACTCAAGTCCAAAAAGGTATCTTCATACAGAAAAGGGTACACAAATGTACACAGCTGAAAGGCCTATCACCAGGTGAGTGGACAAATTATGCCTTTACATTCTCTCTCCCGAGCTGTAACCAGGAACATGAGCTACATGTCACAGCTGAATGCAGCTCCAAAGCATTATGTTAATTCAAAGCAGGAAGTAAAAAGAAGTAAAACATCCTATAGTGTACAAGTCCTTTTATTATGATATATTGAAAATAGGAAAAGCATAGAGACAAATAAGTAGCTCTGGAGGAAGCGAGAAATGGGGAAGATTACTGAATGGGTAGAGCATTCTCTAAAGTGATGGAAATATTGTGACTACACTAAATGTCACCAGACTCCTATATTTTGTAATGTTTAATGCATACAAATTTCACCTCAATGAAATCCCCTAAAAGAAGTCCGGAAAAGGTAAAATGTTACAGTGGGTTAGAATGCTAAAGCTAGGGAGGGTTGTCTTCTATATTCCAAACATCATGTTGCTTCATAGTTTTAATAAGCATTCTAAATTTTTCTTATTCTACAAACTAGAAAAGGTCGTTTTAGACCAAATGAGAATGGGAAATAATTTTCTCTAATTTTTTAATAACATAATAGTTTATTTTTACATCATTTGTGTGTTTTTCCATCTCAGTTGCAATCCCCGTGGGCTTCCCATCACCAAATCACCTGTGTGCCATCACAATAGTCCTGTGCACTCCCCCCACCCCCATTTTTTACCTCATTCCCCACTTCACCCCTGTAAAATGTCTCTAGTATAAAGCTGTTCATTATTCTTATTATCTTCTCCCCTGGTCCTTTATACTCCTGCTATCAGTGAAACCATCCGGTATTTTTTCTTTTCTTTCTGGCTTACTTCACTAAGCATGATCCCTTCCAGCTCCATCCATGTTGCTGCAAAAGGCATGTGTTTATCTTTTTTGATCACTGAGTAATATGCCACTGTGTATATGGACCACATCTTTTTTTTTAAAAAAAATTTTTTTTATTTAAAAAAAAAATTTTTTTTTTTTTAGATTTATTTGTGCATACAGAACTGGGGTACAGGCCAGAGGCTCAGGGGAGGTGAGAGGCTTCACCAGAGACAGAGTAGGGAGCAGAACAGGCAGATCGAGGAAGTACACTGCTGAGGGGAGCAGCGGGTGGGTCAGGAGAGGTCTGCCACACCATGTGGACCACATCTTTTTAATCCAGTCGTCTACTTTTGGGCATATGGGTTGATTCCACATCTTCCCTATTGTAAATAAAGCAGCAACAAACATGGGGTGCAGGTGTCTTTTTGAATCAGTGTTACTGTGTCTTTTGGGTAGATGTCTAGGAGTGGGATTGCTGGGTCATATAGAAGGTCTGTTTTTATCTAATAATTTTTAATATATATATATTTTATTTTTGAGAAAAGCAGCTTTATTATAAAATGTCTGGCAAGGAGGCAGGAGAAAAACTCTAATCTGTCTCCTAGGTTGAAAAAGGGAGTGAGTTTACAGGGACTGGGATTGAGAACAAAGAAGCTAAATTTTATCAGTTAAGGAGTGGATATGGATATGGACTTGGCTGAATTTCATTGGCTAGTTACAGGGCTATTCATACATGGAGAAGGATGAAGACATCCTTCAGAAAAATGGAGTTCTGAATTTCTACTGGTGGGCCCTTCGCTTCTGGCTAGCCCCCCTCATCTGCCATTGCAGTCTCGTGGCTCTAGTTGGCCTATGACTCACTCAGCTCAAGGTTAGTCCCTTCTGCACATATTCAGGTTGTATCAACTGCAGATAAGCGCTTGCTGTATCTATGGAAGCAAATCCAGAAACACAACTGATCCATCAGGCATGAGAGTCAGCAACCGGCTGGAATCTGTGGTGCGAGGATCCCTGCTTTAGTGTCGTTGCTGCCAGATCAACAGCCAGATGGAAGAGCTACACAGGGCAATGTATGGGGCAAAGGTGCAGATTTTCCACATCGTCTCTAGGAGTATCATTTCCCTAGAGATCCTGATATGTTCTCCAATCCAGAAGCTCTTTTTAAAAAATTTAAAGATTTATTTATGTATGCATACAAGAACTGGGGTACAGGCTAAAGATGCAGGGGGTGAGAGGATTCACCAGAGAGAATGGGTAGCAGTGGGCATGGCAGGAGAGATCTGCCACGCCGTGGGGATCACCTCCCTGAATGGGGATCGAACTTGTGTTGCAGTGGCTGCAGATGGCTTTATAATGCTGCGCTTTAACCTGTTGTGCCACCAGGAATGGCCCTCTTTTCTGTTAGTCTTAAAGAATATAATCAATTCCATATTTCTGGCTATAAAAATAAAAAGATAAATAAAAAAGCATTCCATGATTGTCTTAAAAAATAGGGTGAAAATTCTGGAAAATTATTTATCTAAAAAGTCTCTAGATCAAGGCAAGGCCAAACACCACATTAATGACAAGTCTAGTTACCAGCTACAGGGAAAAGCTGTAGAGAACGGCTCCCCAGTACAGTATCTCCAAGATAAAACACCAAAAATTTTCTGTTAAATATGCTAATTATGCATCATTAAACATAGCAACCTCCAATGACACCATTAACATTTGCCAAAGTCATAATGTTTTGACACAAACTATTATCAATTAATAAGAAAAACAAATCTGTTGAACATCAAACTGTGAGATCAATAAATGAAAAGTTGAATTTTCTAAGGAACGCTCAAAAGTAAATTAGGCAACTAAGGCTGAGAAAGTTCAAATGGAAATCTACAATAAGATTTATGATGTAGCCTTGAGTTTAAAACTCCTATCAAGTTATCAGTTTTTTTTCAAATTAATTAACTTGTTTATTAATTTTAAAGCAGCTACTGCTACTACATTATAATATAAAAATTTTAAGGCTAGTAATTTTTAACAACTGCTACTATCAACTATCAGTTTTAAGCCCTGGTTCCAATCCGCTTACCTAGTTAGGTTCCAACTTATATTCAGCACAGAAAATAGGCTTTCTGTTACTCATCATTGCGCCTCCCCATGCTCAACCTATTCTACATTTCAGTAAAGATACTACTTAAATTGATCAGGATGAACACATTGCATGTACACACTCACAGATTTATTTTGAGGAAATGACTCAGTGAAAATCGAAAGTCTACTGAGGAGGTTGGCAGGCTGTGACCCAGGAAGGAGTGGCAGTTCAAGTTCGAAGGCGGTCTGCTGGCATTCTGGCAGAATTCCTCCTTGCTCAGAGTTCAGTCTTTGTCCCACTAAGTCCTTTTACTGATTGGATGAGGCCCAGTTCTCCACTTCATGGAACACAATTTGCCTTACTGAAAGTCTACTGATTTAAATATTAATCTCATCCAAAAAACACTGACAGAAATTTCCACAATGTCTGACCAAATATTTTGGTCATCATGGTCCACACAAGTTGGTAACAAAATTAACCACCTACAATTCCATCATTAATAGTCCCAGGTGAAGTAATACGTTCTTCCTCTAAAAATCTCATAGTATCCTCCCATTGTCTGTAATTCTCCTTTCAAGAATCTAAAGATCTTCAGGAGAAAAGTCTGTATCTAAATCATCTTTGCAGCTTCCACAGTGGCCTACACTGCTGACATCTGACTGTTTTTTTGAGTAAATTCCACAGTGAAAAGCTGGTAAATAAGCTGTTTTCAGAGATAGTGAGAGTGAGAGAGAGAATTCACAAGAGACAGAGTGGGGAGAGTGGGGAGCAGAACAGGTGATCTATTGAGATACACTACTGAGGGGAGCAGCAGGGAGACAGGAGTGGTCTGCTGCACCCTCTGGGTCAGCTCCCTGGCTGGGGATTGAACTCATGGCTACAGTGGCTGCTGAAAGCTTCACAGTACTGAGACTTAACCCGTTGCGCCACCAGGGAGGCCCTAAATAAGCTATTTTCAAATTAGTGAACATTACTTAATATTATAAAGGGAACTGAATTAAATTATACAGACCTACTTACAATGAGAAAATAACTAGTTACAGCAAAAAGTAAGCAGGCAACAACTGGCTATGACTAGGAAAAAGAAACCTCAGCATATTAGCATTAAACCCCATACACGCACACATGCAATAAGATCAATCCAGAAAAAGAAAGAAACTGGTGAAAGACTGCACTGTGCATTCTCCTTTTTCAGATATTTATCCACAAGTGTGTTCTTATTGCACATCATATACTAACAACTGCTGAAACCAGTTGAGTGACCAAATACTGGATTAAATGATCTGTTAGTTTAGTATAAAGTTCAAATACTTAACAAATACTAAAGAGCACCATTTATACACTTCTACTGGAGAGAGCCCATGCACACCTGATGGCAGGATGGTGGTAAGCAGGATCCAGCTCTCACTGGGGAGGGGAGTGTCACAGAGCAAGACTCCACAGGCCTGTGCTCTGAGCCACCGCAGGCTGCCTCTACAAACCTCACTGGCACACGGCGCTCTCCTCCTGGGTCCCTTCTTCACCCTCACCTGCACCACCTTCCCACTGACAGGGGATGTCACTGCGCATGCATCTTGACTTCTATTATATCTTCCTGTACCTATTAACAGAAGTCAACTCTAATACTGGTCAACTCTAATACTACTGACAAACCTCCTCTCTGCAATATTCTCAATCTTTTCAGCATTTATTACATGTCAATCACTGGTGACCCAAAGATAAAATATATCTTCACCTCCAGAGTTTATAACTCTGCCACCTTTTCAAATATAAAAATCAACTCCTTACCAACTCAACCAACTCTTTACACCACTTAATGCTAAAGGCTAACTTCTGTTGACACTAAAAAGATCCAAACTAACCTCGAAATAATATATGTCACTTATTTTCTCCCTCTTTCTTTGCAATCTTGGAGGGGGGCAATTTGTCATTTCTTTTGCCCCAAAGTCATCTCCCACAACTACATTGAGACCTTGCCAAGTGAACTAGTTCTTCTAACACACAGATTTATTCAGACATATCTTTCCCCAACATGAGAATTTCAAACTGAGTGAAAAGGAGTAACAATTAGTGAATGTATAGATTTAGGGAGACTGTTCTTTTTCTTTTGTGCAACTCTTAACTGATGAACGTTTGCCTTTTAATCAGTTACTTGGATATAAAAACTAGTAAATAAAATGGTGTGGTAACTACAAAAAAATTTAGCCAGAGTAGCATGGAGAGAATTGTAAAACAAACAAAAATTGTAAAATGTAAATGATGATTCATACCAACAAACAATAGTCATCATGTAAAACACATTTACAAGGACATTTGAGACTATTGATGAGAGATGCTGAACCCTCTATAAAATACAGGATGGCAAGGAAAGTTCAAGTGTACTCATTATTACTAACCTGAGAGAATAAAATAACCTAGTGCTGTCTGAATTTATCACACTCTTTTCCTATTCAATGGCTGTTTAACCATGTATTTTCTGACCATGGAAAATCCCCAGAAATAACACCTTACACTGCTGAGTGAGGCTTTCGCAGTGATTACTTGACACATTTTTAGTGGCGCGTCAGAGTGGTAGTTCTTCGTGACTTCCTTCTCAGCCCGAGACATTGTTCATTTCTTAGGAAACAGCCATGTAAAGTGCAGAAGAGTATCTCCACTCCAGGGAAGCTTATGAAAAGGGCCCAAACCTGAATCAGCAATTTCACTAACGGAAGACCTAAGTGACACTACTACGGCTCAACCATAGTTGTTTCTGCGGGCCAGACACTTTCCCCGGACTCCTCTTCATGTGTCCACTGTGACTGAAACGTCAGGCCCGCGCTTAGACGCCGTGCCCTCAGCAGTCTTGTGCGTAACGCTGCTTTCCCCAGCTCTAGCTCTTAACGCACTGCCTTAGTATTTAGTAGTAATAGCGCTCAGTGTTTTCTCCCGAGTGAATAGCTTAGGAAATGAAAAGCACAAGGCAGATGCAAGCTTTCCCTTACTCCGCTTGCTCCAGCTGCCTTTAGTGTGATAGGCACTTCTGCTCTCAACTGGGCCTAGGTTTTCTCTGAAGCTCTGCTAGACCCTCTCCAGAGAGTGACAGGGCTAGAGGGGATTAGCTACCCAATTATGCGACATGAAAAAGGGATAACGCAGGTCCAATCACTGCCGAAACAAATTTTGAGCTAATCTTCCAGTTTTTAGCTTGATCTTCACTTCTAATTATTTCCTAATCTTCTAGTTTCCACTGGACCTGGTGATGGCAACCTCTCAGTCTTTTAGGAGCATGGGTGTGAATAAGGTCACCCAGTATCAGCTTAGTTTGCCGTTTGCTCAATTCTGCCAAAGAATCCTTTAAAGTTATCTGCTTCCAGCCTCCCAAATTTGTTGCTGTTATCGCCTTTCCAAATCTGCTTTGCCCTTTACAGGTTTGTGCCATTAAAAAAAGGCTCTCTCAGGTAGCTTTATGGTAGGATTTAGGAGTTATCCACAGGAAGGAAAATAAAAACACGTTTAATCTACTGGCTAAATTTAATCGTGACTCTTTAAGTTGCTTTTAGTTGGGCATTCACTGTGGTTGATTTTATATTTTAATCTCCTGAACTATAAAGTGATGAGACAGACATAACAATATGATGTATGAACAACAACAACAAATTAGAGGGTAAGTGCATCCAACAGGGATTTTTAAAAAAGATTTACTTATTTATGCATACAGAACTGGGGCACAGGACAGAGGTGCAGGGGCAGTGAGAGGATTCACCAGAGACAGAACAGGGAGCAGAACAGGCAAATCTACTGAAACACACTGCTGAGGGGAGTATCGGGGAGTATCGGGCGAGACAGAAGAGGTCTGCTGCGCCTTGTGGATCACCTCCAGGGATCAACCATGGCTACCTTGCAGTGCTGCACTTTAACCCTCTGTGCCACCAGGTGGGGCCCCAAGAGGAATTTAAAAACAAAACAAACACAGGAATGGGAGGGGAAGTAAAAAAGCAAGACAAAAGTTAAAAAGAAGAACAGAGAGAGCAAATAAACTTACTAGGTTAAAAAGACTTGAGTCTTCAGATTTCTAAGTTAACAGAAACCACTCAGGGAAAAAACCCACAACAATAAGGTAACACTTCTGAACTCTAAGGATAAAGTTTCCAGAGAAAAAAAGCAACTTAACCAGACTGGCACCGACTACACAAAATCTTAGTTCAAAGTTCAATAGAAAAGAGATTTTGATTTGGAATGATATAGCCAAGGAACCACCTACTATGTCTGCTTCCCACATATTCCATGTGTTTTCAAAACTGACAAAGATGTTTTCAAGTGATAATGGTGGGGGGTGGTGGTGGTGAAGAAAGAGACCACTCTAAACAAAAAATAGGACCCCTGAATGTCTCTGAATAGGCTGGTAAGAAATAATAAAGGTAGAAGAGCAGAGATGCTAAGAGACCAGATTCTACGCATGTTTTGGGAGCCGAGCTGACAGGACCAGCAACGGCGCAGCGAAGGACGAAGTTTCGGCCTCACCAACCGGAAGCGTGAGACGCCACCGACCAGAGGAAGAAGGCCGCTGCAGACACAGGTCGGTGCACGTCCTGTGTGAGCTGGAGGCCAAGCTCCCAGGAGGTGGTGGGCATACTATCCACGAGCCCAGAGGAGAGGTGCAGCCTGGAGGCAGGAGGCTGTAAGTACCTGTAGCATCTGAAGCCATGAAAGGGATGAGATGCTCAAGAGAAGTGTGGATGATAAAACAAGAAAATAACTTTTAAAACATAGGGGAGTGAGGAGAGTAGAAGAGGAGGGGAAGTGGATGGGAAGGGAGAGGAGCTCTTCAACATTTGGAGGTTTAAAAGGTGAACAATCAACTAAAAGTCACTGAGGCATGAGAGAAACTCAGAAATTTCAAGCAGAGAAAGTCAAGAGAAAAGACCCATAGTATGTCATACTGCTCACTGGTCAAGTACACTGAGGACAAGAACCCATGAATGCCCAGGTAACCTTGATTCACGGGAATAAAAACCTACATAAAGTGGTTTAAAATAACAACAGATATAAGTGATATAAACTTTCAAGTAGTTTTAGTGAGAAGGGAAAGAAATGGGACAGAAAAGAGGAAATGCAGCCAAACAGTGCTTTGTTGTTGCTGCTTTCAAACAGGAGAAGTAACACTGCAGCTGCAAGGAGAGGAAAAACTGGCAGAGGAGGCAAAACTGAACCAATGCTGGAGAGCAGAGAATAGCTGAAGCAAAGCTCTTGGTCAAGAGGAGACGAAATCTACTACACAAGAGGAACAGTGGCCTCAAAGAGTAAGTAAGAACACTGACTATGATCAGAGAAAAATCGGAGGTTCAGGACACAGATGTAGGTAAGTGGGCTCATGTGTGATGAGTTTATTGAAAGTCTCTTCTGTTTGCTATTCTTTTTTCAACAGAAAGCAAAGTTCACAGGCTAAAAGCAAAGACGCGGAGGAACTGGAGAAATTCTGAAAACAGAAATGGAGTCATCGTGTAAAAAAGTGGAATGGAATAGAGTATGACCACTGGGAAGTGACCATGACCACTGGAGTTAGTGACCATAAATTCTGAACAAAGGGCCCTCCCTGGTGGCGCAGCGGGTTAAAGCACTGCACTAAGAAGCTAAAGCCACTTTCACATGAGTTTGATCCCTGCCTGCCCCGGAGGTGACCACATGGAGCTGCAGACCTCTCCTGGCTCCCCCGCTGCGCCCCTCAGCAGTGTACTTCGTTGATCTGCCTGTTCTGCTCCCCACTCTGTTCCTGGTGAATCCTCTCACCCTCCGCATCTCTGGCCTGTACCCCAGTTCTGTATGAATAAATAAATAATTTTTAAAAAAAAAAAAAGGTTAGCATGTCTGTTGCTAAGGAGGCTTAAGGCTTCCAAGTTTGTACAAGAAAGCAGGAAAAGAAGGAGAGCCGAGTATAAGCGTGAAACCATGTATAACATCTGCTCAGGGAATTTAAACAATATAAAGAGGAATGTAAAGACATGATGGGTGTGAGGGACAGTGACAGGCAGTGAGGTCAGTAGACTTTAGACTGCAGTAGGTCTGAATCACTACTCAGAGAGGAATAGCTAGAAAGACTAGAGAACGAACACTTGAGTCAGAGATGAAGATGTTAAGCTGGAATGAGGGAAGCTACTTTATGCTGAGCACCTATGAGAAACTGGTTACTTTTTGATATTACTTCATTTACCCAGAATGACTCCGCAAGATAGGCATTATTATTCTTATTTGAGAGGAGAAATTAAAGATGAGATCAAATAGCCATCCAAGCTCAAGAGCTACTAAAAATTCCAAATGGTCTTTCATGTCACATATTTTGCTGGAAACAAAATATCTGCAATCGTTGTGAATAAAACATATTACAGACTAATACACACAGTATCCATTAACAATTTACTTCAATGGTAATTTTTAAAAAATGGTTGAAGTGTTAAAGTAGATAAAGATGCAACCTGTTCCTTTAGAGGGCATCCTTTACTAAGAAATAATTAAACTCAAGTTAAACCTGCAGATACTGCTAGTTTCCTTGACATCAAGTTAAATACAAAACTCTTTCTGTGTATCACACAGAGATTCCTTAACTCTACTTCCTTCCACTATTAGTTTCTTTAGATTTTTGTGCTGTTTTCTGTACTTCTGACTTTAAAAGTCATGGCTTATCTCATTCCACTGGAAAACGCAGTTAATTTTTGGCACCTGTATTCAGGCTCTTAGCATCATCAAGTGTTTCTGTAAACCACAGCAACAATAAACTTCCTAAGGCTCCAAAGTTCTGGCAATCTCGATGATTAAATAGGCAATCAAAAGACAGCCTGAAGTTTCATTAGGCCTTTGTCATTCCAGGTTGTGATTCTGAACTGAGAACGCAAGTGGTCAATAAAGCATTTCACAGATATTCCCTTCCATCATGCACATCTTTCCCACACTTGCTGGGCTCAGTTTATGACTGGCTAATTAACAATCACAGAGTGGGTAAATTATGGCAATATACAAGACTTAGTAGATGACCAAGTAAATAATCTGTTACCAATTTATCTGCTTTTGTATACTTCATCAATCCCTCGATTTTAAGGACAAGTCCTTTAAGCAGTTGGCTCACACAATTGTCCTTCAGTCTCTTCCTAAAGCAGTGTGGCAACCTGGCTTCCACTGAAGTGCTACAAAACCCAGGTAGCTTACTAAATATACATTAGTAAGAATTTCAGTCATTTTAGCCCATTTTTGCTTAAGCAGTATTAAAAAACTACATATCCATAGCTGAAAGAAAATGTGTTCTTCCTCGAGGTTTGACATTCTCATAGTTAGAAACCTCCAACAACCACAAGTATCCTTCTTGTAGTTAATTCCGATATTTATTGAGGGCCTTCTTGGTGTCAGGTGTCTGAGGCACAGAGGATAGAGCAGTGAAGGAGACAAAGATCTGACCTTCACAGAGTTTCTGTGGGGGACCTACAGGTAATCAGGATCTAGTGTGTGCCTGGACATCATATTCACAGAAACAGGAGTGAACATAAATGGGAATATTCTAGATAGTTCATGCATCTTACACTCTGCAATGCCCTTCTAGTAAGCACTCTGAACTGTTTCTTCCCTTAAAATTTTAAGTGGAAATTATAAGTAAGCTTGAGTCAAACTTTCTCCCTAATAATGTGTTTTGTCATACCATTTTATCCTCTTTTAAACTAAGACATACAACTGTGAACATGAAAAAGCATTATTTGGAGATATCCCCCAAGAAAGTTCTGTAAGATCAATAATAATGTAAATGCCAAATCATTTCATTTATTCATTCACTAGCTTCATTCATTTGGCCTATCTGGGGATGGGATGAGGATGAAGACAGACAATAATTACACACAAATAAGCAAAGACAATTATGTGCAGGTAACGTTCATTTTCAGGAAGGAAAAAAACCCAGGGCTGTGACAAGCCCCACCAGAGACAAACTACAAGCCAGGTTCTCTACAAACACACTGAACAGACCGATACCAAAGTCTTCCTAGGCTGCCTTTAAGAGCCCTGACATTCTCCTAGAAGATGCCTGACATCCAAACCCCATCAAATTGACCTCAGTCTCACTTTTACAGAATCAGAGCTAGCCTATGAATTCTCCAGCAGAAAAGAAAGGATATTACCCATTTAGCAGTACCTCTGGGACTGGGCTTTTCAATACATTGTGAACATATAATTTATTATCTAAACTGGAAAATTTTCAAGAGAGAAAAGGGATGTTTTAATAATTATGGCTGAACAACAGCACAAACAAGGACTTTCCACCAGGGCAAACCAGGCCATATGGTTCCCTAATTATATGCTGCATCAAATGTAACTAGTCCAATATTTCAAGAGTATTTTATAGTTCCAGATGGATTTAAATTATAAGTTATATCCAAGCAAAGGCTCTAATTTATAGTATGGACCACATAAACCAAGTGTATCTCTTACTAAATTTTTTTTTCCCCTTACTAAATTTAAAGATTTAAATACCTCACACCACACACAAAATCAATTCTGGGAGATTATAAACCTAAATGTGAAAAAACAAAACAAAAAAAGCTTTGAAAAGATAGCAAAATATCTCCATAATCCAGGGGTAGGAGAAGAAGAAAAAAAACTAGTCCTAAAAGAAAAGATCAACACACATGTCTACATTAAAGTGAAGAACTTCTTTATGATGTATACACCCAAGGATTCATATTTAGAATATCAAACTCTAGAAAGATGTGCATTTTAATAAAATTTTAAAAAATGGGTGAAAGATTTCAAAGGCACTTCATAAAAGATGAAATCCAAAGATGAAGATCTGAAGTTTTTACCTCATTAGTAATCAGGGAGATTGAAAGCAGGTACAACTATAAAACCACCAGATTGGCTAGAACTGAAATATCTGATTCTAAATAGTATTACTGGTGAGAGATGTGGAACTAGACCTCCAATATAATAATTGAAATAGAAACCAGTGAACAATGCTTTTGGAAAACTGTTTGGCATTACCTAAAAAAGATACATATTCCTTGTATCAAATTTTAAGTACATACCCTTAAGAAAATGATATAACATGCATCCGTGCCCTTAAACATAGAGGCTCATAAAGGTATTGGTCACAATAGCCAAAATTTCCACATCAACTGTAAATAAACTGCGTAATAAAACTCGATAAAAACTGCAGAATAAACTTGTGCTATTTATGATGATTACACATACGAGACGGTTCCATTCACATACAGTTAAGTATGGACAAAACTAACGGACTATTTGGGAATGCAGACTTTGGTGACAAAACTAACTAGCAGAATAACATTTATATCTAACTTCAGAGGGTAGTAGCTGTGAGGAAGATGGAGGTGGTGGGAAGTTGGTGGGAAGGTGACAATGTCTTGGGTGACAGTTACAGGTTCTTTGTTTAAAAATATCTCATTTTTGGTTAAGTGTGTGAACACCAAGGACTTTTTTATATTTTTAATTAACTAATGAAAGGGAATTCAGTTCTGAAAGCTTGAGGTTTATATTTGTATTTCCTCTTAAAGTTTAAAGAAATGTGCTACCCATTTTTAAGAAGCAATAAAACTTGTATAAGATAAAAAAAATTCATTTTTAATTTGTCTTTTCCACATGTGTGGTTATATTTCACAATGAAAAAAAGGCCAAAAAGAAAAAAAAAAAAAACACCCAAATGCTGGGAGGGCAAAAAATTTAATATTCCAAAGAGAATTCTAAGAATGTTTGTTACGCAAAGAGATAAATTAAATTCATAGTTTAAAAAGAGTAATAGGGATTTCTAAATCCAAGTATATATACGAAACTCCACAAATGAGCTTTTGGGTTTACTATCACACTGCCACTTTTCATCCAAATTTTCAAAAAGGTGAAATTTTAGGTAGCAAATTACTCAAATAAGTCATCTAAATCCTAAAACCAGCATTTTACTCTTAATTTTGAAATTTGAGTTAAATGTCCAATGTTGACTACACAGTTATAAAGCAGTTCTAGGTTAGATACTATTATGTGGAATATAGCAAAATTTGATAACCAGTTTCTGTTAAGAGACTGAAATTCCCAAACCCTGTTACACTAACACCACTTAAGAAAAAGCATGTATTATTTATGTGTGATTAAATATTAAAGCCATAAGTTAAAGACATAAATTAAATGACTAAAACACATGCAAAGATTAAAAAAACCTTTTCATTACTTTACTCATATAACATTTACCTAGCATTGTTGCAAGAAACAAGTTTTGTTTGGCATATGAGATTAACCATTAGACCAATTAAATATTTATTGACACTTGAAGCTGTTGAAAAGACAAATAGTTTTAAATGTGGGTCATTAAAGTACTGATGATTCTAGGTTCTGGCATCAAATGATATGTAGATCGAAAAAGACTGAAATTATACTTTAGAAATATTTAAAATCTATGCTTTTTTTTGGAGCGAAGGCTGTTAGGCTAACCAGTTCACTGATAATGCAATGAGCTGGCAGGACGCCTTTAGACTCTTAAGTAAAACAATGCTTTCTTAAAGGTCATTAAACCATTTTAATGAGAAATACTGTTTCCATCTGTAGGTAGCTCTCATCAAGAACTTTAGAAAAGTCTTTTTTTTTTTATAATTTCATAAGGTCGTAGTAAGTAAAACACTACACAGTTAAATATCCATGTGATGGGGGAAAGGAAACTAAGATTTGTTCCAACAAGACTGTTATTAAAAAAGATCTGCCAAAACATTCCAAAAATGTCAAAATAAGTACTTGTTTGATATTGTGAAATGACTCTACTATCAGAGGTTTCAATTTCTTCTACAGATTTAGAAAATCATCTTCCTGTTCCTGGGACCTCTGTTCCGACTAAGATATTCATGCCCTAACTCCACCACATCAGCTGGGTAAAATGATCGCAGTTACCTTGCTTCGTCTCTTAAGTGTACCAAGCTTGGGAGATTTCTTTTAAGATCAGCAGCTAAAGTTTCTATCTTCTTCCTAGTTTCCTGGCGTAGCAAAGGCCCAGCACGTGGGAACGGAAACAAAACCCACAGATTGTTGCGACGCTAAATAGTGAATACTATTGGGGGGAGGGGGAGGAGGAAGGCCCAGGTCTTCCTCTTCAGGGCATTCAGAACTCCCGGGGCGCCGGGCACCCCAGGGTCCACCAGTCCCACGGACCACGCACACCTGCCGTCCGCACGAGGGTCCTGGACCCAGCTCGCACCCTCCTTCCCTAAGGGTTTCCAAAAACAGGGTCGACGCGAGAGCAGCGAGCATTCTAAAGAGCTGGTTGCACAACAGGCTTGGAGGATTCCGGTTGAGCAGGTAAAGGGCACCCACGAGCCCCGCGGGATGTGCTCCGCTCGGCCGCAGCACTGGCCCGCCGCGACCGCCCGCCCCGCAGAGCAGCCCCAAAGTTTTGGCACATTACTTACGGTGCACCTGAGGAATAGCGCAACAAATGCAAACCAAGAACGGGAGAAAAATGGGGCGCTGCGAGATCAACACATCAGCATTAAACTCGGGCGAGGCGGAAAAATTCTTTCAACACTCAGGCTTTGTTTTGCGAGAAAACGGCAGAACCGCCGAATTTCGGAGTTGGAAGACACGCACCGCCGTGTTCTGCGGCCCGTTCTCGGACTTCAGGGCCGCCCCGCCCGCCCCGCTCTCGGCCCGGTAGTGCCCGGATTGAGGGCGCGGACCTTCGGGGTGGAAGCCAGGGCGCCCGGGGGAGGCCGCGGCC
>NW_004567129.1:25606608-25632692 GCF_000260355.1 Condylura cristata | reverse complement strand
GGGGCATGCTGGGCCGGCGAGGCCGCGCTCTCGCGAGACTCAGCTGGCCACCGGGCTCGCGACTGTCGGCGGCCCGGGTGGTGTGCTCGGGGCCGGGGGGCGTCCCGGGGAAAGGCCCGGTGCTGGTGGACGCCACGGGCAGGAGTGCGGGCGCGTGCGCCCTCTTGACCTCGGCCGCGGCCTCCGCCATTTCCTGGCCGTGGTAGCCTGGGCTGCGTCCAGTGTTTTTGCTAACGCGGATCCCGCTGCCTGCAGAGTTGCCTACGATCCCCCGCGCTCCTGTCCAGCTCCTGCCCAACCCCTTTGAGATCCAGTCCTTTACCTGCTCAAGTAAAGGCGCCCCTCTGGGCGCTTTTATGGCCCCCTGACGGCATTAATTGCCCAACGACTTCCCTCTTCTCTCTCTCTTGCTGTCGCTGCTACAGGACTGGGACTTGAGCCAACGCTCTCAGATGTCTCACCAGGATCCTGCCATAATGCGCAGACTAACCCCAAGCACCTGCAGCTTTCGTCGGTTTTGTGAACTCTGGATTTATAAAAAGCAGTAATAGCCTCCCAACGTATCCAGTTGGACGTCTAATAGGCAACTCCAAAGTCACACTGATTTCCTCTCTCACCTTAATTTTTTCCCATTAAATAACCTGTTAGTCCACTACTCATTCTCGGGCGAGTGGGGGCTCAACCTTCGCCCACCCCCACTCTGCATTGATTGCCTACCCTGTCCTTCCACCTGTAGGCTATATCCTGAAGCTCACCTTTTCTCACTATCTCCGCTCTACTTCTCTACAACAAGCCACGCTCCCTCTGGCCGGGATGATTGGAATAGTTTTCTAGAAGCTCCGGCTACATTGTCCTTGCCTCCAGTAGTTTGTTCTCAAACCCCAAGCCAGAGGAGTCTTGTTAAAATCTAAGGCAGGTCATGTCCCTCCTCTCCAGTGACCCCATGTCACACAGTGGAAGCCGTACGCCTGACTTTGACCTGTAAAGACCGGTGATGTAGCCCCTTTCCCTCTTGTGTTTCATCCACGCAGAACATTGACACTTCATTCAGCCCTGCCCACATGTCACCTACAGAGGACCTTCCTTAACTCAACTCACTCTACATCCCTTGAACCTGCGTGTTTCTTTTCATAGCCTTTTTCCTTCCCTGGTGTGTCTTTTTAATTATTGAATGTGTCCTTCGCTAGAAAGTAAACATTTTGAGACAGGGACATTATTTTGGTCACCGCTGTGTGGTCTGGTGAGCACCTGACACAGGCAGCTGCTCAGTAAATCGCAGCCTGAAAGATCAGTTGGATGACGTCAGAGCTCAGGCAGGCGATCTGGTGAGCTGAGTGGACAAATGGTGAGAAGCCTGGCAATATCGAAAGGGGAAGGAGATAAAAAAACCAGAACCTGTGTTGGTTCTGATGCATAGAGGCCTCAACGGAAGACTTCAGAAAGAGGTTTCTGCCAGGGAGTTGAGCTCTTACCACTGCAGTTTCCTCCTTCCTAGGTTCAATTCTGGAAACTATCTTACCATGCTTCCTGAGTGAGCTCGTCCTTTTCCAGCAATGAACTGAGGAGTCCCAGATTTCCAACTTCATTCCAGGACTCATCTTAACCATATGCTTACCAGCTACAATTAATTGCTTGGGTGTCCTGCAGACACTTCCTATGCAACAGGCTCAAAATTACCTGCATCTACTGCCCTCCCTCCCCCCCAAAAATCTGTCCTTTATTTATGTTCTCCGTCCTCATTACTGACCATGGGACTCATCCACATTCCCAATCTTGAAACCGAAAGCCTTTATCTAGTTGCATCCAATCAATCGCCAATCTTGTTGATTTTATTGCTACTCTATATTTTGCTGCTCATGGTTTCCTGCATCTCTGTGCACCCAGAATTATGCACAAATATAGGTGACCGGTGTGGTAGCCAATAATATACGGTGCATTGGAATCTCCAACATAACTACTAAAATGAGGTTGAAAATTGTGACACATTTCACTACCACAGCTTCCCAAATCCCCAAGCTGCTTCCCTGCTTCAGAGTCATCAATGATTTCCAGTAGCTCACAAATACAAACAAAATCCCCCCTCTCCTCTGAATGTTTTCAGCAATTTCTGCAATGGAGGTGTTAAGGGATGGCAATCTGGTTCAAAGGAGAGACAAGGGGAATTGGAATCTTGTCCCAAACTATGTTTCTAGCTAGTAGATTATGTTTTACTTACGTTGTCTTTGCTTGGTGAGCCTGTCGGTAGGGAAGAAATGTTTCCTGCCCATCATTGTTTTTTGTTTTGTTGTGTGTGTGTATGGCCACTGTCATCCATTCATACCTAACCTACTCTCTGCCTGTCTTAGACTCCAGCCACACAAATTAATTGCTTCCCAGAATGTATGTCTCACATTCCCTCATCAAATCATTTCTTCATCTCCTGTTTGATAGAAAAGGCTCTTCACCCCATTTGAAAGGCAAGATTCAAAGTCACTATAGTTGTAAATAAGCTCAGAATAGATGAAAGACCTAAATGTAGGAGCTAAAACTATAAAACTCTTAGAAGAAAACATTGGAGTAAATCTTGGTGATCTAGGTTAGGCTATAGTTTCTTAGAGATGATACCAAAACTAAAGTAACCAAAGAAGAAATAAATTGAACTTTATAGAAATTAGAAACTTATGTGCTTCAGAGAACACTATTAGAAGGTATAAAGACAACCTACTGAATGGAGATACAAATCTATCTGATAAAGGACTCTGTCCAGTATTATGATTTATAATTGATAATAAAAATGTATATAAAATTGCCAATTAGGGCCCTCCCTAGTGGCACAACTGGTTAAAGCACAGCACTACGAAGCTACTGCAGTGATTCGATCCCTGGCCAGGGTGGTGACCCACATGGCATAGCAGACCTCTCCTGACTTGCCGGCTGCTCCCCTCAGCAGTGTGCTTTGTCCATCTACCTGTTCTGCTCCCCACTCTGTCTCCAGTGAATCCTCTCACCGCTCCTGCACCTCTGGCCTGTACCCCAGTTCTGTATGCATAAATAAATAAATCTTAAAAAAACCCTGCCAATTAAAAAATGGTAAAGGGTTTGTATGGATGATTCTCCAAAGATGATATACAACTGACTAAGTAGGCACAGATTAAGATGTGTAACATTAATCATATATCAAAAATCATTCTATCTCAGGGTGAGTGAAGCAGGTACATATCTAGATGTAAAGTTGTACCCACAAAATCACATATCTGCTGTGCCATGTGGGTCAGCTCTCTGGCTAGGGATGAACTCATCTTGCAGTGGCTGGTGGTAGCTTGATTGTGCTGAGACTTAACCCCTTGTGCCACCAGGGAGGCCTGCAAGTATACAAGTTCTTTAAAAGAAAAAACAGGTAGTAAATAATAAAGCTGAGGCCCTCCCTGGTGGCGCAGCGGGTTAAAGCACAGCACTGAGAATCTAAAGCCGCTTCTGCATGAGTTTGATCCCCGCCTGCCCCGGAGGTGGCCACATGGCACGGCAGACCTCTCGTCACCTGCCTGCTGCTCCCCTCAGCAGTGTACTTTGTCGATCTGCCTGTTCTACTCCCCACTCTGTCTCTGGTGAAGCCTCTCGCCGCCCCTGAGCCTCTGGCCTGTACCCCAGTTCTGTATGTACAAATAAATAAATCTTTAAAAAAAATAATAAAGCTGGGATGTAATGGTTTGTAAACAATACTGTATCAAGTTATTAGATATAAGATTCTATAGTCATTTTTTCTCTGTATTAGTTCATGTATTCTGGTTACCTACTGCTGTGTAACAAATCACCCCAAAATTTAATAATGTACATTTTAAAATTATGTCTCACAAATTTGTGCATCAGTAGGTTAAACAAGGGTTGACTGAACAATTCTCTTCCATGTAGCATCCACTGGGATCATCTGGTGGCTACCTGCCTGATCCTGAGGGTTCAAGATGACTGACTGGTGGGAATAGCAAGGAGGCTGGGACATTTATTTATTTACTTATTTTTTAAAGATTTATTTATGCAAACAGAACTGAGGTATAGGCCAGAGGTGCAGGTGTGGTGAGAGCATTCACCAGAGACAGAGTGGGGGGCAGAACAGGCAGATCTACAGAAATGCACTGCTGAGGAGGGCACTGGGAGAGACAGGAGAGGTCTGCTGCGCCATGTGGGTCAGCTCCCTGGCTGGGGACTGAACTCGTGCACCGAAGTGGCTGAGCCAGCCTTGCAGTGCTCTTTAACCCATTGTGCCACCAGGGAGGGCCTTGGCTGGGACATTTATAACAATGTGAAGTACTTGTACTGTAAACTCTCTTAATTGTGCCAGTGTTATTTTGAGTCTCTCTTAGCTAGTAGCCAAAGTGTGTCCCGGTGGCGCAGGGGTTAAATCTCAGTACTATGAAGCCATCACCAGACACTGCAGCATGAGTTCAACCCCTGGCCATGGGGCTGACCCACATGGCGCAGCAGACCTCTCCTGTTTCCCCCACTGCTCCCCTCAGCAGTGTGCTTCGTTGATCTGCCTGTCCTGCTCCCTACTCTGTCTCTGGTGAACCCTCTTACCCCCCCCCACATCTGGCCTACACCCCAGTTCTTTTTTTTTTAATTATAATAATTTATTTTTACATCATTTTGTGCCTTTTTCCATCTCAACTGTAATCCCCTGGGGGCTTCCCATTACCAAATCACTCCTGTGCCATCACCATAGTTCCGTGCACTCCCCAGCCCCATTTTTGATCCCATTCCCCATTCCACCCCTATAAAATGTCTCTGGTATATAGTTGTTCATTATTATTATTATTCTCTCCCCCGCCCCCCATCCTTTATGCTCCTGCTATGAGTGAAACCATCCGGGATTTGTCTCTTTCTTCCTGGCGTATTTCACTAAGCACGATCCCTTCCAGCTCCACCCATGTTGCTGCAAAAGGCATGTGCTTATCTTTTTTGATCACTGAGTAATATTCCACTATATATATGTACAACATCTTTTTAATCCAGTCATCTGCTTTTGGGCATTTGGGCTGATTCCATGTCTTCCCTATTGTAAATAAAGCAGCAATAAACATGGGACATCCCAGTTCCTATATGCATAACTAAATAAAAAATAAATCTAAACAAAGTGTGTCCCAAATGATGCAAAGAAAAAAAAAAAAGGCAACATTGACTAAAGATCTACTTCATGGGTCATTTTATATGACTGTCAAGAGTAACAGACTTACTGGAGACAGAACTTATGAAATGTTAAGGTGAGGCAGGGCTAAGCAAGGGGAGCTGCAGAGTCTGACAAGTCTCAGCCACACATATAGGGAGTGGTGGAGCCAAGATTACTCCTTATAGCAGACTGACACCAGGCAGCAATTGACAGGATGCCAGCCGTGTTCCATCCTTGGCTGGGTGTGTCCTGGGAGACACGGACTTGGAAGTTCGCTCACTGCATAACTTGCACAACAAGTTCTTTCTTGAAGCATGTACAAATTGGGGACGATCAACAGCACCCTAAAGTCTTAACCTGTGAGTACATCTCCTTTCAAGTATCAGGGTACTTAGACCTTAGGTTAACTGATGAGTTTCTCTCTTATGAAGCTTTACATCTTCAGAGTAGAAGATTCGAGATTTCCTGCTTTATCTCGCATCTTCATTTCATGAAGTATTATTTGTCAAGGAATATAACCGTTTCATCTAATTTGCGGAATGTATTGATGTGAACTTGTTCGTCATATTCTGTTAATGTTCTCTTAAGACAATTGTCGTCTCTATAGTAACATTTCCCTATAATTTTGGTCGTCTTTTTTTCCCACTTGCTCAATTTTGTGAGGAGCTTATCAACTTTATTCATCTTTTTAAAGAACCAAATTTGGTTTTATTCATTTCATTGATTGTTTTTTGACTCACTGACTTTGGCTGTTACTGTCATTGTTACCATCTATGTATTTTGGATCTAATTTTCTTCCCCACTTTAAGATAAAATCTTAAATGTGTTACTGTTCTTTTCCTGTATGAGCATTTAAACATATAAATTTCTTGCTAGGCCTGACTTTAGCTAGATTCCATACAATTTAATATGTTATATACATTATTACTCAGTTAGAAATATTTTCTAATTTCCCATTGTAATTTCTTCTTTGATCTGTAAGCTGTTTTAAGATGTATAGCATCATTTTCAAAGTTGTCTTTTGTTAATAATGTCTCCTTTTCCATTATGGTCAAAGAGTACACTATACATGAAGCGCTTTGAATTTATTGAGACTTGTTTTACAACCTGACTTTTCAAAGAAATATATGAACTGTGTGTGTGTTTGTGTATGTACAGAAGATCTGGGTGTAGGCCAGAGGCGTGGGGGGTTAGAGGCTTCACCAGAGACACAGTGGGGAGCAGAACAGGCAGATGGGCAAAGTACACTGCTGAGGGGAACAGAAAGGGGGCAGGAGAAGTCTGCTGTGCCATGTGGGTCAGCCCCCTGGCCAAGGATTGAACTCTGGCAGTGGCGGTGATAGCGCTGAGACAAACCCCTCAGCTACCAGTGAGGCCCAGGTCTGATATCTTGATCAATGTGTTTTGCAGTTATTGGTGAGTGTTCTATAAATGTTAAATCAAACTACTTGATGCTGTTCTTCAAATCTTTTGAATTGTTTTGTTCTTTCTGATACTGAAAGAGATATGTTAAAAGCCTATGATTATATTGGGGCCCTTCCTGGTGGTACAACTGGTTAAAGCGCAGCACTATGAAGGTAGCCCCAGCCACTACAGCACAAGTTCGATCCCCAGCCAGGGCGCTGATCCACATGACCTGGCAGACCTCAGCTGACCAGCCTGCTGCTCCCCTCAGCAGTGTATTTCAGTGGATCTACCTGTTCTGCTCCCCACTCTGTCTCACCTCCCCAACCTCTGGCCTGTACACCAGTTTTGTATGCATAAATAAATATATATTTTAAAAATCTATGATTATAGATCTAAAACTTTTATTATTTGTAACTTTCGCTTCATTTATCTTATGAAGTGATGTTCTTCTCTCCCATATTTTCTGTGTGCATGCACATGGAGGGAATTGTTATCAGTTTCTCTTTCTTCACAGTGTGGCTGTTAAATATACACACTTAAATGCATAACTGATGTGATTTTAATGTTTGCTGCCTTTCAGTTAATGGTAGCTCTCTGAGTGACATATCTTTATTTCGAAATTTAAAATGTGATACTGAGGCCTACAGAAGTCAAATAACAGCTAGGGGTGAGGCGGGAAATAATGGGCTTCAACCAAGTCTGTATGATTCCATAATGTTCACGCTCTGCAATTCTAGAGAACTTCTCATCAAGTGACAAGTAGATGGCACTGCTTTCCAGGAGATTTGTGTTGAGAATAATTCTGAGGTTGTATCTGAGATGACCAGACCTGTGCTCAGGTCAGTTATCACCTTCTTCCATGGATGTAGGTGGGAGATAGTGAAAGGAGATCGAAATCTCTGCCCTTACCATTTGCTTCCTAAATTCCCATTTGCTTCCATTTGCAGTGAGAATCTGTATGCAAAAGTGCTTTGTATCCTTAATGGCACTCAATTTTATTTAAAAAAAATTTAAAAATAATTTATTTTTGCATAGAAGAACTGGGGTGTAGGCCAGAGGTGGGGGTGGGTGAGAGGCTTCACCAGAGACACAGTGAATAGGCAGATCAATGAAGTACACTGCTGAAGGGAGCAGTGGGTGAGTCAGGGGAGGTCTGCTGTACCATGTGGGTCAGCTCCCTGGCCGGGGATCGGACTCAGGATACCGTGGTAATAGCGCTGAGACTTAACTTCTAGGCCATCAGGGACACCCATCAATTAGAATATTAATCTAACTATTATTCAGAAATCTGTCCAACGATCTTAACAACAAACAATAGAAATAGGTAAGAAGTCTGTGTAATCGGCAAGTGAGCAAAATCATGAAAACTGATCTGATCACAAGTTTTTCTAAAATGCATGCCTAATAATGCTAAGTCAATTTCCCTCGCCCACCTCCAAAACCATGGAGGTTCTCTATGCTGTGTTCTTAGAATAATCTGTCAATCTGTACTACCTCTGCTGGGGCAGATCACATGGTGGTGAAATTTATCTGAGTATCAGATTCTGCATGAGTCTGAAGTTGTGTAGACAGCAGGGCTGCATGTGTCTTTGCAACATTGCATTTCTTTTTAAGATTTATTTATTTGTGCATACAGAACTGGGGTACAAGCCAGAGGTGCAGGGGCGGTGAGAGGCTTCACCAGAGACCGAGTGGGGAGCAGAACAGGCAGCAGAACACTGCTGAGAGGAGCAGTGGGCGGTTCAGGGGAGGTCTGCTGTGCCACGTGGATCACCTCCAGGGCCAGGGATTGAATTCGCACTGACTGAAGCGGCTGCCGCCAGCTTGCAGTGCTGAGTCCTAACTCGTTGCGCCACTAGGGAGGGCCCCGCAACATTGCATTCTTAGCACTAACTCTGGGTTTGCGCAGAGAAGACATGCAAAGCATCTTTGGCAGCTGAATGATTAGATCAATGACTTTTCGGTGTTTTGTGAAAGGACAACAAAGGTGCTCATGATAGGAAGTGACCTTTTTAAACATAAACGCTATAGAAGGAAGCTATCTATTTTTAAAGTTTCTATTTTAAAACAGGCGGCTTTTTTTTATTTAATTATTACAAAAGTTTATTTTTACATCATAAAACAGGCGGGTTTTAAACGAGTTGCATAGGATGCTCATTACTGCACCTATGTTCTCTGTTTGGCTTTTAAAATTGAAATGTTTTGCCACAAACCCAAGTATTTTTATTCATTTCTTGTGTGCTAAGTTAACATGCAAATTTCAATTGCCAGTTGAGTAGTTCTGCGTGATGTTTTCTTGTTACTCTATGGCAGACACCCATGGCTTTTCATTCACCCCATCTGGGCCTCCAGTGTGGTCTAATTATCCTGAAAAGCCAAGATGTGTTAGAGCTGAGCTTGATTGCTCTAATGGCACACAACGATTTTACAAATCTCCTGATTCCTGAATAATAATCATTATCATATGTATGTGTTTAGCCAAAAGCTTAATTGGAAAATTCCAGAATGAAACACTGCTATATGAGGGAAAAAAAAAAAAAACCTTCTAGTCATTTTCTCTGGAAAAAAAAAATCAAAGTCCTACTAATCCTCACATAAGGTTAAACCATCAAATCATGCAGAAGGAACTATAATACAATTATTCCCAGTCTACCTCTGCAGCTGTGGTTCTATGAAGGCAACCATTCTTAACTCTTTCAGCTGCTTCTCCTGGTAGTTATCTTTGTCTTTAAAAGATACACTTACAGTACTAGTTCTTGATTATCCATTTTAGATATTATCTATGGGACAAATACATAACAATCTATCTTTAAATTCTTTTGTATTCCTGAGTTGCTTTGTTTCCTCCATGAAGAGCTGAGGCGCTGGCTGTATACACTGTAAAGAGGGTGGTGCCTGTTCCAGCTATGAACCGCCTCCATTGTCCAGACAGTTGCTGAGAGTAAAGATGTGTGTTCTTGGCACTTTTGTCACAAATTAATTGTTATATACATGGGTTTATTTCTGTACCATTGAGATATGTGTCTGTTTTTATTTGCTTAACATACTATTTTGAGTACAACAGCTTTGTAGTATAGTTTGAAGCTAGGGAACACAACCCTATTTTTGCCCTTTTTCCTTTTGATTGCTTTGGTTGTTTGAGGTCTTTTACAGTTCCATACATATTTTAGTGGTTTTGGTTCTATTTTCATGAAGAATGCCATGGGAATTTTTTGAAGGATTGTATGAATCTATAAACTGCTTGAGGCAATATGGGTATTTTAACAAAGCTACTTCTTTATTTTCTTGAGCATGGAATGTCTTTTCATTTCTTTGGGTCTTCTGGAATTTAGCATTATTCTGGGAGCTAGGGAACACTAGGGAACAATCCTGAGTTGCAATCCCAGCAGGCATGGTCTTAGCAACATCTTGCAAGGTTGCTGTGTGGCATCCTCTTGGAATTCACCACTGATACTCTAGAAAAACTATTTCAAAGACTAGTGATTCAAAATTTCCCCAGTTTAATAAAGTACATTAATCCACATGTCCATGATTCAAAAAAGAATCTATATAGAGCTTCATAAATACTCTTGTACTTTTTATATGAAGTGTATATGCAAATGGAAAGTTTTCAGAGAGAAGAGACTTCATCTTTGTAGGGAGCCACAAGATGAGCCACAAAATGAAATTCCAATGATTTCATGGCCTGCTGTCAGCCCAAATGCAGAGGAATGGTAGAGGTCAGGAGGTTTCAGTAACCAGGCCGGGAGACAATTTCAAATGACTTATTCCTGCATCGGCATCCTCTGTGAGCAACTCTTTCTAAGGTACTAAGCAGAGTCTAGGGTAAAACAAGTTGGTGCCTAAATTAGGGTGTACAATTAAGGGAGAACTTTTTTTTTGTATATAAGAACTGGGGTGTAGGACAGAGGTGTCAGGGGTGAGAGGACATACCAGAGACAGAGTGGGGAGCAGGACAGGGAGATCAACTGAAACACACTGCTGAGGGGGTACCACCCACTTTACAATGTCAGCTCCTGGGTTGGGGCTCAAATTCAGGCCATTAGGACTATAGCACTGAGCCTTAATGCCCAGGCCACTCCAGGTGACAGTATTTCTTTGTGGCTCTGTAACTCATGGGCCTACCTCGTCACTGCCTAGGTACCAGAGTGTGATGAAGAGTTATTACCACACTGTTCCAGGAGTTTTCCCTGATTCACTGATCTCTCCCTTTGTGCTTGCCCTTATGATTGTGAGCAGCCTTGAGCTTGCTGGTGAAGCTTCCTCTCTCCCCAACAAACACGTCTTAGATATACTGCAAGTACATGCTGCAAAAAGAGGGAAAAAAAAAAAGAGGAAAATAGCTGCTGAGGAAATAGCTTGTTTTTCTGGAAAGTCCCCTCTGGGAAGATTTACTGTTGTGAACTGAGAATGTTAATTTGAAGGTGTGGAACAGAGACAGTGGCATTTCTATGTCACAAAAAAATTACAGACACACAGAATTATGGGAGAGAATGTATACATTGAAGTGCATTTTTAAGATAATCCTTTAATCTGGAAAATAGGGGAAAAGACATTTCATGGGAAGAGGCAGAGAGCATAAAGTTCTTGCCTGTTTAGGGCCTGTGCTTGTGGCCTAGAGGCTGAGCACCAAGCCTGAGGCTTATGGCTGAACTGAGTCTGTGGGAATGGGGAAGGGGGGGCTTGGCCCCAGCTTGCTCCTCACTCCTGGTGGGGGCCATGTGGAGATGGGAGTCAGCTCCCTGCTCCCTCAGCCAGTGAATCCTGTAGAGACCACTTGGGCCTGGCTGAGGCTATCGCGTTTACACAGGTTGCCCCTGGCCTTATGTGGCAGGGACAAAGTCTAAAAGAAAACCACCTAAATATATCCAGTGTTGAAAAGGTACAACTTGAGATATGACCAGTTAAACACAATAGATTATTTCCTCCCCCCTGTATAAATTTACCCTAAAACTGACCAGATTCATCAGATTCAAGTGTAGAGTTCTCGGACTTCTTGGAGCCCCACAGCAGAACATGGAGAAGCAGAACATGGGGAGAGCCAGCCCCAACCATGCCCCCCTCTTCCCACCCTCAACATTACACACTGTGAAGGCGCCATCTGTGTATTCAAATTTTTAAAACAGCCAGCTATTGGTGACACTCGAGCCTAAAGAAACATATCCCCCAGGGACAGTTTGTGACACCTCACGTAGACACAGGGGAAAGAGGCCATCACAGCCCAGGAGACGGGCTTGAGGCTTCTTGGGCATGTACTTCTGGTGGTTGGTGGGTGGGCAAACTCTGGCTCAGAAGCCAGATCTGGGCCTTCTACCTGTTTTTATCAAAAGCTCATACATAAATTTTATTTGAGTACAGTTGTGGGCCCTCCCTGGTGGTGCAGTGGCTTAAAGCACAACACTATGAGAATGTCTGCAGCTACAACAGCACGAGTTTGATTCCCGCCAGCTGACCCACATGGCGCAGCAGACCTCTCCTGTCCCACCTGCTGCTCCCCTCAGCAGGGTTTCAGTAGATCTGCCTGTTCTGTTCCCCACTCTGTCTCTGGTGAGTCCTTATACAACCCCCTCCTCCCCACATCACACCTCTGGTCTACACCTCAGTTCTTGCATGCCTAAATACATGAAATAAATATTTAAAAAATTTTAACCTTTTTAGAAAAGACAGCCTCCACATACTATGCATAAATTAAGGTCTTACCCAGTCTGAAGTTACAATGCAGTCCTTTCAAACAATACATTTCTGCTTACAAAACCCCCCCTCTGGGCTTTCCCTTTACAAAATTCTTACATTTCTGCTATTTTTCACTAGATGGCAGCAGAGGACACATGTCAGGCTCCAGCGCAGCCTTGTACAGACTCAAGTACTCAGTTTATAGCTTTTGTCAGATGGGGATGGCGACTGTCCACACAGGAAGAGCTGGCTTTAACATTCTGCTGGTGAGCCCGACCATACTAAAATGTGACCAGAGTCCCTGGGGCTGCTGGCCACCAGACAGCACCATACACTTTCGCAAACATCTTTCCATATAAGGTTTGGGTGTTGACGCCCCTGGGCAGACCCTCTCATTTTATCAGGTGGCAATCCCATCACAAGTGTGGAGTTCCCAGGTCCATTCTGCATGGCTCCCCTCTGACACCCAGCTGTCCCTGCAGACCCGCTGTAGCTGGGGTTCCGACCAGGTCCCTCTCACGGGCCACTTGTAAGTTTCTCCTCTCAATATGAGTTGGGTTTTACTTTAACCAGCATCTGCTCCAGAGGGGATAATCTACCCCCCATCTTATGCCTTCATTTTCCACTGGACTATCTGAATGGACATAGGAGCCACCTAAGCCGGGCAGAGGCAGAATGTTCTAGCCATGGGAACCTGTGTTCACCCAGTACATGGCTCAGGTGCAAGTGGACAGGTGTGCCGGGCAGGTGTGCAGCTGACCTGATTTAAAAACCTCATGTCCTCCAGCCAACAGTATCTCCAGTAACAACTCCAGGCACTGTTTCCAGGTTCCACAGGGACTGGCACGCCAGAAAAGGAAATCAAGGTCATGGTGCCTCCCTGTGCAGGTGAAATGTTCAAACCAGGCTGCATCTTATTGTCCGCAAAGTTGCTTGGAATTTCACAACACACTCCAACTTTATCTGTTTCCAGGAAAACACAGTAAGAAAATGAAACCAAAGTTGGATTCTTAGGCAAAAAAGATTTTAATGCTTTACACACAATCTAGAAATTAAAATAATCAAATAAAAAACTACAAACACGAATGAAGGAATTCCACAGGGTGGTCAGGTTTTTGTTTTTGTTTTTACCAAGTCTTTATCAGTACTTGTTAGAGAATGTAAAGGGCTCATTCTTACACAATAGCAGTAGAAACCATAATTATTTTAGTTATCTCATGTAACTACTGGCCAAAAAATGTTCAAGCTGTACACAAAGAATACTTAGCATTTGATGGCAAATTCCTGACAAATGTACTATTTAAATGGATGGAAAGCATCAGTATTAGACAGCTCTACGTGACCTCCACAAATATGGCAGAATCCCAAGTAAAATTCCAGGGGAAGAAAGCTCTGGAGGCACACAGATGCAAGAAAATTTTGAAAGGAGATGGGGGGGCCCTCCCTGGTGGCCGCAATGGGTTAAAGTGCAGCACTATGAGGGCAGCAAGAGTTCAAACCCCGGCCAGGGACTGACCCACATGGCGCGGCAGACCTCTCCTGCCCCGCTCACTGCTCCCCTCAGCAGTGCATTTCAGTAGATCTGCCTGTTCTGCTCCCCACTCTGTCTCTGGTGAATCCTCTCACCCCTTCATCTTTGGCCTGTACCCCAGTTCTTATATGCAAAAAATAGGTAAATTTAAAAAAGAAAGAAAGGAGAGGTGGACTTGTTTGTAGACATCAAATCTAGTGAAAGTTCTAGACATCAAAAGTATGCAGATTTAGCCCAGAAAGAGGCATACATACCAGCAGCACTGAATAATTATATGCAGAAACAGACGCTTTCATTTTCTTTTACGTTGACACAACTTCCAGACCTAAACTGCATAAACCCAGTGTAGAGGGCAGTGAACATACACAGGTGTATCTACCTCCTTAGCCACCACGTGGATCATTTCTGGTCTCCTGCTAGGTGTGCTTGAGCTCCCACTGCCAAAAAAAAATAAACATGGGTTAATTTTGCCTGTTGATGAACTTCACCAAAACAGAAACATACAGGGCAAATGTTTTGTGGCTGGAGCTTATTTTGGTCAACATTCTAGTTGTGATATTTATCCACAAGCCGGCCTGGAGCAGTGTTTTCCTTTCTCACAGCTATAATATTCCATCCCATTGACTACTCAGTATATTTCACTGTCTGAACAGAACACAGTGACATTTCCATTCTATGACCGATGGACATTTGGGTTGTTCCGGCTTTTGATGATCAGGAATTATACTCTAAGGAATATTCTTCTACATGTCTTTTTGCAGATATAGCACCCATCTGTGCTGGGTGAACAGCCACCAGTGGATTGGTGAGGCCACAGGTTGGAAACGGATTATGTTTAGTTTTTGTAAATCCTGCTAGTTTTCAAAGTGGTTGCACCACACAGGTTTTGGGAGTGGTGATTTGTAGTGGGACTCAATTGTGGTTTTAATTTGCATTTCCTTGATGACTAGTGGTACTGGTGGCTTTTTCATTTGTTTATCAGCTGCTGGATATCCTCTTTTGTGAAGTTCAGTGTAAGTCTTCTGGGCTCTCCCCCTCCACATTGGTTCAGACATTTTTTTCCTTTAAAAGAAGTTAGGTGGAACAGCCATATAATAGTTACTTAGGTATGACACAATTATTTGATATATGTATATGTTGCAAAATGATCACTACCATAAATCTCGTTAACCTTCATCATCACACTTAGTTACAGAAGGTTTTTGTTGTTGTTATAAAAATGCTATTTTCTTAGCAGCTTTCAAATATTCCATACAGTATTAACCATAGTCACCATGCTGGATGGTACATACTCAGGGCTTTCTTAATTTATAACTGGAGATTTGTACCTTTTTCCCCTTCAGCTTTTTCAATCTCCCTCACCCCCATTATTGCCACAGGCAACTTCCGATCTGTTCTTTGTATCTACAAGTTCTTTATTTTTCAAGGTTCCACATACAAGAGAGCTAATACAGTATTTGTCAGGTACATATTTAACTTAGAATTATGCCCCAAGTTTCCATATTTCTTATTGTCAATAGCAGGGTTTCCTTCTTTTTAATGGCCAAATAATATTCCACTGCAATATACAGATTGATACACACATACTTTATTCTTTCTTATTATCATACATCCATGGCTATTTAGGTCATTTCCATGTCTTGGCTGTTGGAAATAATGGGGGTCCAGTTGTCTTTTAGAGTTAGTATTTTTATTGGATAAAAACCCAGAAGTGGGATTGCTAGGCCGTCGGAAGCTCTATTTTCAGTTTTCTGAGAAACTTTCTGTTTCTATAGCGACTTTCCAACTGTGCATATTGATTCCCTCTTTCTCCATGTTCTTGCTAACTCTTGTCATTTCCAGTATTTTTTTTTTTTGATGATAATCATTCTGACAAATGTGAGTTGATATCTCATTGTGAGTTTGACTTGTGTTTCCCTGGTGATTAGTGATGTTCAGTGTCTTTTCACTGAGACAGGATACAACCTGACAGGGAGGGACGATGCAAACACTCTCACACAAGTGCCCACATTCTGGGACACTCCTGACACTCGCTGTGATCCCAGAGCCAAGCTCATGAAGCATCAGAGCAACTATCCTCAAGGTGGCTCAAACATGAAGCTATTGGGGTGACTGAGAGACTGAAGATGAGTCTCCTCCCACAATGTGCAGGCACAGAAGCCTCCCAGGTCCTTCTGAGGCCCTGGGAAGAACATTTTATTCCCATTCTCCCAGATAAATGGGATCAAATTTCCCTCCAACCCAGTCACGTGGGAATTGAGAATTCAATTTATTTTGATTTAAAGGAAATAAAGAGAAGCTCCATATCTTTTCCACAGGGGTCTCAGGACAAAGATGAATACTCTTCATAGAGGTTTCAGAGGCCTCTAGTCATTTATTTATGGAGCAAAACTGGATGGGGGTGAGTAGAAGAGATATTCAACTGGGACAGTGGTTTTACAGCTCTCCAAGGACAGCTTCCTTCAATGCACCAATGATATTTCTTTCCCTCTATGGACAGCCTCTGGTCTGACTGTTGGCAACATACACCGAGCGAGGATACGGGCTCTGTCATTAGGACATCATTTTGGAGTAAGAGGCAGATGGGTCCACAAAGGAATTCTGGCCTCCATGTGACTGAAAGAGACACAATTCAAGAGCTGACTTTGTCATGACGCACCCAAAAACAGCCTGCTTGGACAATGGTCAGTAGTAAGGTAGGGCCACCCACAGGCAGGCATCTAAGCTGTGAGCTCAAAAGTTTCAAGTATAGGAGCCCTCCCTGGTAGAGCAATGGTGTTAAATCACAGCACTGGGAAACTAGTCACAGCTTGCAGCCACTTCAGGGCCAGTTCAATCCCAAGCCTGGGAGGTCACCCATATGGTGCAGCAGACCACTCCTGTCTTGTCCACTGCTCTCCTCAGCAGTGTACTTTGTGGATCTGCCTGTCCTGCCCCCCCATTCTGTCTCTGGTGAATCCTTTCACTGTCCCTGCCCTCTGGCCTGTACCCCAATTCTGTATGCATAAATAAATAAACTTAAGAAAAAGTTTCAAGTGTATTAACAGACTCAAGCGTATCCCTGGATAATTTAGTCCAGTCAGAGCTGACTCTAATATGTCATACAGGAAGACTGCTCCCCAGTAACTGCTATGACCAATGAATACTTGGGAATTATTGGGAAATTACAGGATCCTCCAACAGTGAACCCGCATGGCAACAGAGGATTGGAATCTAGAAGTCTTAGGTTGAAAAACAAACATAAAACAGTCTACATGGAGAAGTTACGTGCTTTAACAACTGTCTAAGAGTCTATGACACAATATAGTAGACCAGGCAGAGATGATTTATGTTCTCTCTGCACCAGCCAGAGTCCCATTTAGAAACGAAAGCACACTCCAATGAGATAAATCGAAGGGCGTTTCATCAAGCATTTATTTACAAAGATGTGGGCAGGGTATAGTGGAACTGCTGAGGATGAATGGTACCCTTGGGCTAAAAGACCGGGCTCCTTTGCCACTGTGGCCGGAAGCGGCAAGGCTACTAGTCAGGGGTGGGGCCTGCATAAACCCAACATCTGCCAAGAGCTGAGGACTTAAGCAAGGGGCTCAGTCAGCCTGGGGTAACCTCAGAGGGAGCAGCAACAGGGATAAATCCCATGGCTTCACTTCTCTTCCCCCTAACCTTCTGCTGGGGCTCCCACTGGCTGGATAAAACCAGAAGGCGATGGGCAAGGGCGTGCACAGTGCAGCTAAACAAAGACATAAGTAGAAAAAGGTGGAGGGTGAATGGGACGGGGCAGCAAATACAAACATCTGACATATTGTTCCTCTTGAGACCCCCCAAGGGAATTATCGTAAAAGAAAAGATTCGCTCCCACGATATGAAAATTACAGCCTTGATGTCACTGCTGGGCCAGAGGTTTCTACAAAGAGTTGACTGAAGGGAACAGACAGATGAGAGTTGACTGAAGAGGTAGGGCAGGGAAAGGTGCAATTTTTTTAAGAACTGGGGTACAGGGGCCCTCCCTGGTGGCGCAGCGGGTTAAAGCACAGCACTAAGAAGCTAAAGCCACTTCCGCATGAGTTTGATCCCCGTCCTGGAGCTGACCCACATGGTGCAGCAGACCTCTCCTGACCTGCCCACTGCTCCCCTCAGCAGTGCACTTCGTTGATCTGTCTGCTCTGCTCCCCACTCTGTCTCTGGTGATTCCTCACTGCCCCTGCACCTCTGGCCTGTACCCCAGTTTTGTATGCATAAATAAATCTTTAAAAAAAAGAACTGGGGTACAGGCCAGAGGTGCGGGGTGGGGGGTAAGGGGAGCAGGGTGAGAGGATTTATCAGAGACAGAGGAGGGCTGCAGAACAGGCAGATTGACTGAAATATACTGCTGAGGGGCACAGTGGGCAAGACAGGAGAGGTCTGCAGCACCCTGTGAGTCAGCTCCCTGGCTGGGGACAGAACTCATGCTGCAGTGGCTGTGATTAGCTTCATAGTGCTGCGACCCAACCCCTTGTGCCACCAGGAAGGCCCAGAAAGCTGCAATTTAAATATAAATAGAAGACCTGTAAATCAGAGAAGGAAACTAGCTGTAATGTGTTCGGACTCAGAATTTAATAACTACAGAGTGATCAGTAAGGCTGGAAAGAGGTGAATTAACAAAAGGATCTGTATTCTGATAACTAACACTACTGTCTGCCTTCTGAATGCCAAAGGTAAAACAAATCAGCAGTGAGCTACTCATTTTACCTTGGGGCATATGGGCATACTCCTCAAGGTGAGAGAATCTCTCAAAGATCTAGCAAGCCAAAAAGGTAGAGACCCAATCTGACTACATCATTATAAAGTTTCAGAATACCAAAAAGAGAAGCTATGTAGACTCCTGAAAGAAAAAAGATGTAGCTGTTAAAAAAAGAAGAATCGGGTCCTCCCTGGTGGCGCAGTGGGTTGAAGCGCAGCACTGAGAAGCTAAGGCACTTCCGCATGAGTTTGATTCCTGCCTGCCCCAGAGGTGACCCACATGGCATGGCAGACCTCTCCTGACCGGCCCGCCCACTGCTCCCCTCAGCAGTGTACTTCATCGATCTGCCTATTCTGCTCCCCACTCTGTCTCTGGTGAAGCCTCTCGCCGCCCCTGAGCCTCTGGCCTGTACCCCAGTTCTGTATACACAAATAAATAAATCTTTAAAAAAAATAAAGTAAAAAAAGAAGAATCAGCGCCATTAGATTTCTCATCAGCAATACTGATCTTCAAATTGCTGAAGGATTATACTTAGAATTCTATACCCAGCCAATTTATCTGTCACATTTGAGTGCAAAATAAAAGCATTTTTCAGATGTGCAAACAGAAAGTTTCCTGGGTTTCCCTGGTGGTGCAAGGAGTTAAATCTCAACATTATGAAGCTATCACCAGCCACTGCAGCGTGAATTCGATTCCCAGCCAGGGAGTTGACCCACATGGCGCAGCAGACTTCTCCTGTCTCCCTGCTGCTCCCTCAGCAGTGTATTTCAGTAGGTCCATCTGTTCTGCTCCCCACTCTGTCTCTGGCAAATCCTCTTACTTTACTGCTGGCCTACAATCCAGTTCTTGTACACATAAATAAATAACATCTTAAAAAATAAATGCTTCCTTTTAGGTACCCTTTGCTGAATATGTTAAAGAGTTAATCCTGCTACCATAGAGGCCTAACTGATACAGAGAAGACGGAGAACAGAGAGCAGTAAGAGAAAACACTAGCCCTGCTAAAGCAGAAAGATAGCAGATTTTGGAAGAGATATCTCCTGATGAAAATGGGGAATCCCACAGAAGAGCAAGACCAGGCTTTATAATAAATGAGAATATGGAAAAACACATAATGTCAGGTGAAAAGGAAAACCAGAAACTCTAGGGAAACTAAGAGGTGCCATAAAATCAGAGCAAAATATTGTGAAATCAGGGCACATTTGGGAAGTCAGAGAACTTGCAAAAAGAGTGAGTAAACTATAAGTAATAGAACAATAACCTGGGATTAGGAATATGATGAATAAAATATTTCCTTTCTCATCAAATAAAGAAAAGTAACCAGTATAGAGGGTGGGAAAATACACACAAAAAAGGTAGGAGCTTAATATAATGGAGATGAAAATATGATGTGACTGTGATCAATTAACGCACACTGAACATAAACATACTTTTTAGAACATTCTTCTGCACGTAGCCCAAGAGTAGGGTCTCAGAAATGGAAGTAACCAGTCTCTTCTCAACTCTGAAGCAACTAATGTTTGCTCTTTATGACGAGCAGGTACTCATGGCAGAAATATACCTTTGTACCCTGTAACCTGACCATTCTATCCACACACACACACACACACACACACACACACACACACACATGCATTTCCCACACCTTTTCCTAGAAGGATTTCCCTCCTAAGCACAACTAGCATACTAGAAAGTATGCTCTATGAGAGGAAGAGTTGATTTTTCTCTTGCCGTTTCCCCGACATGGACAAAGACTGGTCCACAGTGGGCCTGCAATTAATACGTGTTGCATTAATTAATGCCACAGGCCATAATTGTGTTTATATGCTATCACTATGCTTGGCGATTCAAAAATAAAGGCACAGATCACAGAAGCAGAAAGATAGAAAAAAAGGAAGAAAGAAGTTTAAAGTGTAGCTATTCTCATTTTATACCTGGATAGTCAAGATTCCGTCCAGAGTTAATGAAATAGGAAATAGAGGTTTAAAGGGATAAAGTTCCAAAGGCTGCAATTAAAATAACTGAAAACAGTACTGTGACTAGATTGGTGTAAGTGAGTCAGAGGAAAGGAAAGACCTATACATTAAGTTAAACTTCATCGAACACAGTTAAAATCTACTAGATAATTCTAAAATTGAGCTGTTCAGTACTGCAAGCATAAGCAGAGTATCTAGAGTATGGAGATAACCTCAGAAGACCTTGTACTAGAAATGGTTAAACATAATTGCTGTGAAATTGTGGTTTCAGTAATGAAAGGCTACATTGTGTCAGACTATCCCTTGTGTAGACAACAATTATAAACTCTGGACATAGTATTTAAAAAACTATTTGAAGGCACTAGCAACTGCCCAAGCAGGCATTAAAAAGGGGGGTTCTACCCGGAAGGAAAATAATTGCACTGGGTGAAATCTAAGTTCTTACTGGTTTTCCCCAATGGCTCTCCCTAATCTGTATGGGGTGGAACAGTTAGAACTGAAACAGAAAGACTGAGTTTGGCTTGAAGTATGAGAGTTCAAGCAGCCAGAGAAGCTGAAAGTTAGGGAGAGAAAAGCCAAGGGTTAAAAATAAATAAATAAAAGGAGACATTGTAGGGGAAATCACCAAATCTGCATATAAACACCCTCAAGGACTCAGCTGACCCCAAAAGGTGCTGAAAGTGTGCAGGGAAACTCTTTTTTTTTTTTTTTAAATAATATAATAGTTTATTTTTACATCATTTTGTACATTTTTTTAAAATCTCAATTGTAATCCCCATGTGTTTCCCATCACTGAGTCACCCGTGTGTCATCACCATAGTCCTGTGCAATTCCCTCACCCCAACTCCCCAACCCCCGTTTTTGATCCCACTCCCCACCCCACCCCCACAAAATGTCTCTGGTATATGGCTGTTCATTATTCTTATTATTTTCTTGCCTGGTCCATTATACTCCGTGCAGGGAAACTCTTAAGAAGCCTGTTGGAAAGACTGAAAAACTGAATAGAGATTTTTGCCTGCCACCTTTTGTAGGTAAGCTTGGTAAACACTGGAACATTCCATTAAAGTCACAAAAGGGGGCTCTCGGGTTAAAGCAATGGGTTAAAGCACCACGTTATGAACCTCTCTGAAGCCACAGCAGCACAAGTTCAATTCCCAGCCAGGTAGCAGACATCTTCTGACCCGCCCACTGCTCCCCTCAGCAGTGTACTTCGTCAATCTGCCTGTTCTACTCCCTGTTCTCTCTCACCACCCCTGCACCTCTGGCCTGTACCCCAATTCTGTAGGCATAATAAATAAATATTAAAAAAACTTTAAAATAGAAGAAAACAGAAAAATAGACAACTATGCACAACTTCATTTGAAATGGATCACAAACCTAATTTAAAACTAATTTAGAACAAAACTTCCATAGAAAACATAGGAGAACATCTATACAACCTTCACAAAGACTGTGATAGTGACTTATAATAAATATTTGCTCTTGGTCCCATTTCTGGCACACAACTCCTAACACCCTTGGAATTCTCTATGATGAGAGAGATAAAAGTGCCTCTTGTTATAGTAATGAGGTGACTTTTGGAAAGTACCAAAGGGTGGGGGCTGGATGCCAGGAGAAACAACCATGTGATTAGCAGGTTGGAACTTTCAGTTCCACTCCCAGACCTCCAGGGAAGGGAGAAGAATGGGGGTGAGGGGCAGTGGTTTACCAACAACCAATGAAATTATTTAATCAATTGTGCCAATGTAATGGCCAATGTAATGAGGTGTCCATAAAAAATCAAAAGGATGGGGTTCAAAGAGTTTCCAGGTGAGGAACCAGAAGCATCCAGGTGCCACTGTGTGGGTAAACTCTACCAGGACAGAAGCTCCTTTGTTTGGGAACTCACTGTAGGCATCTCTTTATCTGGTTGTTGCTTCACACCCTTTAATAGCCTTCGTAATCAACTGGTAATGAGTAAATGGGTTTCCTGGGGTCTGGAGCCACTCTAGCAAGTCAACTGAACATAAGGAGGAAGTTGTCAGAATCTCCAATCTGCAGCTGGTAAGCCAGTAGGTCAGAATAATGGCCAACAGCCCCCTGGGCTGGTGACTGACCCCTGGAGAAGAGAGCACTGAGAGGCAGAGCCCATGACCTGTGAAGCTGATGCTATCTCTGGTGGATTCATGTCAGAATAGAGTTGACTTTTATGGCACCAAGGCGTGTCAGAGAATGACTCATAATTGTGGGAAACGCCTCCCACACCCACATGGGAATTGGGACACAGAAGCAACAAAGGCAAAGTTTCTTAGAACCTGAAAATGCACCAACTGCAAAGGAAAAAAAATGAAAACTTGTGTTTCATCAAAATGAATTCCCTGGTAACCAAAAAACTGAATGCTTTTCTTCCAAGGCTGAGGACAAGACTGGGGTCTCTGTTCTTTTTTAAGATTTGCATTATGTATTTATTTTTAGTTAGTTCTTTTAATATATATGTATGTTTTTAAAGATTTATTTGTGCATGCAAAACTGGGTACAGGCCAGAGGCTCAGGGGCAGCAAGAGGCTTCACCAGAGACAGAGTGGGGAGCAGAACAGGCAGATCAACGAAGTACACTGCTGAGGGGAGTAGTGGGCGGGTCAGGAGAGGTCTGCTGAGCCATGTGGTCACCTCCGGGGCAGGTGGGAATCGAGCTCATGTGGAAGTGGCTTTAGATTCTCAGTGCAGTGCTTTAACCCGCTGCGCCACCAGGGAGGGCCAATATATATGTATTTTTACGTCACTGTTCATTTTTGTACAATGAATGCACTTTCTCCTTTCAGGTGTAGTGCTGTAAAATTCCCACCACCAATCACACGTGCACCATCACCACAGTTCCTTGTGCTCTTCCTACCCTTGTTTTGATTCCTCTGCAAACCCCACCCGTACATATTGGCTCTGATTTATAGTTGCCTAATTTTGTTTTATTATTTATTATTATAGTATTATTATTTTCCCCCTTATCCCTTATTTGTTTTTTCTATGTTCTGTCTATACATGAAACCATTCGCTATTTTTCTTCTTCCTTTTGGCTTATTTTACTGAGCATAATTCCTTACAGCTCCATCCATGTTGCTGTGAATGGTATGAGCTTATCTTTTTGATTGCTGAATAGTATTCCATTGTGTATGTGTACCACATCTTCTTGATCTAGTTATCTAATTTTGGGCATTTGGGATATTCCTCAGACAGGGGTATATGTGCTTATCATGCTATTCTACATTATACTGGAGGTTGTTACAGGGAAATTAGGCAAGAACAAGAAATAAGAGTTATACAATTAGAAAGGCAAAAATGAGCTACCTTTATGCTCGGAGAACTAAATCTTCTAGATAGAAAATCCTAATGCAGTCACCTTTTAAAAAATGTATTATAACTAATAAGTGAGTACAGCAAGTTTGAAGGATAACAGGTCAACATATAAAAATCCACTGTATTCTATATCCTAGCAATGAACAGTCAAAATGAAATTAAGAAAATAGTTCCACTCATAGTACTATCAAAAAGAATAAAATACTCAGGAATAGCTTTAACAAAAGATGTGTAAAACTTATACTGTTAGACATTTCAAACATTACTTAAGAAGATAACTTTTTTTAACTATTGAAGATTGCATTATATTCAACACAAATCACAAATATTCAAGGCATTTCACAGTCACTGCAAAACATTGTTTAAAGAACTTAAGGAAGCTTAACCAAATGGAGACACATTGCATCTTTGTGGTTAACTTGATATGGTTAAGGTGGGCATTTTCCATAAAGTGATGTAAGACACAGTGCAATCCCTAGCAAAATCCCAGATGCCAGATGCCTCTTTTGATTTTTTTTTTTTGCAAAAATTGAGAAAATTTATATGGAAATAGAAAGGATGCAGAATAGCTGTGACAAGCTGGGGAGAGAAGAACCTGTACGTCCCAACGACAAAACTTACTACAAAGCTACTGTCATCAAGACAGTGTGGCACTGGAATAAAGACAGACATTTAAATAAATGCTAGAGAATTGAGAGTCCAGAGATAAGCCTTGATATCACAACCAACTGGTTTTCAACAGTAACCAGGTGATTTCATGGGGGAGAAGACAGTATTTTAGCAAATGGTACGTGGGCATCTGGCCAGCTACATGAAAAAGATCCCATACCACACACACGAAATTTAACTAAAATGTGTCATCGAACTAAATGTAAGAACCAAAATTATGAAGCTCTTAGAAGTAGGCAGAGCAGGGCCCTCCCTGGAGGTGCAGCGGGTTAAAGGGCAGCCCTGTAAGTGAGCCACAACCGCTTCAGAGCTGGTTTGATCCCCGCCCTGAGGTGACCCACACGGCGCAGCAGATCTCTTGTTAACCGCTGCTTCCCTCAGCAGTGTACTTCATCCATGTGTCTGTTCTGCTCTCCATTTTATCTCTGGTGAATCCTCTCAGCCCCACCTCTGGCCTGTACCCCAGTTCTGTATGCATACACAAATAAATCTTTAAAAAAAAAAAAACAAAAGAAGTAGGCAGAGCAGTGACCTAAGTGAGCTTAGCTAGGCAATGATTTCTCACATGATATTAAAAACCTAAACGACAAAAGAAAAAAACAAATAAATTGAATTTCATGATGGCCTCTAGTGGATATAAAATATAGCCATATTTATAATTATTGAGTCTTTTCTGAAACAACAGTAAAAGAAATTCCTATTATACTCTAGTCAGGGGTCATTTTGGTGGTCCCTATGGTGAAATGATTTTTTTTTAAAGATTTATTTATGTATGCTCAGAAGGATTGGGGTACAGGCCAGAGGTGCAGGGGTGGAGGTATGAGAGGATACATCAGAGACAGAGTGGAGAGCAGAACAGACTGACAAAATACACCGCTGAGAAGGAGCAGTGGTTGAGACAGGAGAGGTCTGCTGTGCCATGTGGGTCGCCTCTGGGGCCGGGGATTGAACTTGTGCTGCAGTGGCTGGTGATAGCAGAGAGACTTTAACCTCTGAGCCATTGGGGAGGTCTCCTCCCAACCTCCATTTAATTTTGTTAAATGAATAAATTTCACTGTGAGGCTTATTATCCTCCTTGCTTCATGGAAGACAGAAGATGAGGAGAAATCTGTTGGGGGAGGCTAGGCCCCCAAACTGAAGAAAGAACACTGGTTGGGGAGACCAGGAGGTTTCTGACCACCAGGTCAGAAGACTTGCTGTCAGAAGCCACATTGGAAATTAAAATTGTCATCATTTATTCCCTGTTGTGGGACTGTTGTGACAAACACATCTCTACAAAACACGAAAGTCAGAATCTCAAAAGCTTCCATTTTTTGAATGCTAAAGCTTATTTGCATATCAAAACTGCCTTAGGATAGTAAGTAGAATTAGAGAATTAAGGAATTACATTAGAAGGGAGAGATAGAATTAGGACAAATGTGTAGAAGTACAGAGTACTGTCACCAAAAAGCTGGTTCCAACTTTAAATCAACCACCCAGCAAGATTCAGAAAGAGCAAGATTTAAATGATCACGGCTGTTGAGTTTTGATAATACAATTATCACAAATTTATTTTCTAAGTCAAAGACAAACAAATCTTTTTCATTAAAAAATATGTATCTCTACAACTTTACTCCCTCTAGTGGATCTAGAACACAA
>NW_004567129.1:25604014-25605431 GCF_000260355.1 Condylura cristata | reverse complement strand
TTAGTGCTGTGCTTTAACCCACCGGGCCACAGGGAGGGTCCGGAACCAGGACTTTTGGGAGCAAAGATAATGACATGCAGTTGAGCTGATTTCTACAGTCTAATCCAAGTGAAATTTTAATAACTCGACAGCAAGCCCTGTGAGTAGATGACTGGGGACTAGTTTGACTTTTGCAAATAGCTGAATGGAGTGCCACATCTTTTTTAAATGAAAAATCTGAAATGACAACGCCTCTTTGAAGGGCGGGCTCGAACAGCATTGGGTTTCGGTAAAATATTGATGACAAGGTTTCCTGCGCTTGGAAAGTGATGTGGGCAGTGAAGTGAAATGTCAGGCAAAGCGATACATTTCCCACCAAAATCGAAAACCACTGCCATCAACTACCCCACAGAGGCCCAGCTACCTAAAATGGAAATGAAAATATAATGTATGGAAATATTCTCTTAGAAAAACTCCTTAAGGCTTCACATGTATTAATGTATTAGTTTGCAAACATTAAGATCAAAGCCAAAGCAACAAATACATCCTAAAAAGTTTTTCGTCAGATTTTTATTAACGATATACAAGTAGCAGGGCATAAAAAATTAATAGCTCAAGCCTTGAAATGTCAAACTCAATGATCTCTCACCTCCTTTGCTTTCTGTTTCAGCCTTGCTGGCTCTGGGTCTTCTTGCCTTGAGTGACTCTACATGGTTAAAAAAAGGAGAAAGAAAGGTTAACAGATGGTTTAAGGGCCCCTCATCTGTTGCAGTAAGTTAAAAAATAGCAGACGAAGGCGAAGGGGTTTCAAGGTGTCACAGCACAAGGCCTAAATTCATAGACGTGTCATTCCAAGCCTCTGGGCTTACCCAATAAACTGTTAAATATTCAGTTTTAAATAAAATCCACTGTAGGTTTAAAGAAATCAAGCCGCATCGCTGACAATATTGCTAACTCTTAAGTTTAAAAATAAGTTTCTATGCTGTAAGTATTTACAATTCTGTACACTGAGTGCTTCCACACTTGTCCCCCAACAACTTTAAATTCTTTAGATTTGGGAAAATGAAACCAAAAATGTGAAGCGGATTAGCACTGCCTTGTGGAAGACAGAAGATGAGAAGAAACCTGCCTGGGAAGCCAGGCCCCAGATACTTTACTTCCAGAAGTCCAACTCATCTAACACACAAGATGCCGTAAGGAAGCAGAAAAATAAAGGGGTGTAATGCTCATTTCCTACTTCCTGGTCTCCCAAATATGCCAGAGGTGTTAAATTTTTGGTCCCTGAGACTCTTGGACGATGAAATCAGCACTTATTTGCTAACCAATATTTGTGCATCTGACACAGTAACAGGGTCCCCTCTGTCCTCTACCCAGAACACACTGGCATTCTTAAGGCCTAAAGCTAAGAAGAAAACACAATTAAAAAAAAATTTTTTTT
>NW_004567129.1:25592850-25603905 GCF_000260355.1 Condylura cristata | reverse complement strand
ACGAAGTACACTGCTGAGGGGAGCAGCGGGCAGGTCAGGAGAGGTCTGCCACACCATGTGCCCCTCCGGGGCAGGTGGGATCAAATTTATGGGGAAGTGGCTTTAGTTTCTCAGTGCTGTGCTTTAACCCGCTGTGCCAACAGGGAGGGCCCTAAAATTTTTTTTAAAAAACATTTTATTTATTTATGCATACAAGAACTGGGGTATAGGCCAGGTATGGGGGAGAGGGTTTTTGAGAGGATTCACCAGAGGCAGAGCAGGGAGTAGAACAGGCAGGCTGACTGAAACCCACTGGTGAGGGGAGCAGCAGGGAGACCGGAGAGGTCTGCTGCTCCCTGTGGGTCAGCTCCCTGGCCGGGGACTGAACTCCCACTGCAGAGGCTGGTGATAGCTTGATAGCACTGAGACTTGACCCTTGTGCCACCAGGGAGGCCCTCCAAACTTAAAACATTTGATTGGAAATTCTGCAAGAAAAAATTTGCCTTTTTGTGCTCAGTATTTATTAGCAATGCATTCTAAACAGAATGGAGGATCAGCACGCTCAAGCCAAAGGGCCTGCAACCCAAAACAGCCCTGGCAGAGTCCTCCGTGGCCTAGACTGACGCTGCTGCCAACGTGGACTTGTGACCGGAGGGGCGAGAGCTTCACCACATGCAGAAAAAGGAGCCCCCCGGTGCTGGACTAATGGGGGATCCCCTCTCTCCAGAGGACCCCTAGCTGCCCCGGGATTGCTGCTGGCGTCTGTCCTCGCTCCTGAGTGTGAGGCTGGACCGCCCAGCTAGTACGCAGGAGCCCGGTGTAGCCTCTGCGCAGAAGCTGCTCCTGTGCAGTAGCGAGTCCTTTGGCTTCTCTGCACCAGATTCTCTAGTGACGAGATCTACCCACCACGATGACAGATCATCTCCTCACTCCCTCCTTCTTGCCACCACCAAGGCCTCCTTTGCTTTGAAAAGAGAGGAGCAGGTAAAAGACCCGAAACCACAAAATATATGGAAGAAAAGGTGGGCGAAACACTACACTACATATAACTCAATATTATCTTTAAAGATATATCACCCAGAGCAAGGACAGTGAAGGAGAGGGTAAACAGCTGGATCTACATCAAATTGAAGAGCTTCTGTACAGCAAAAGAGACATTACCCAAATGAAGAGACATCCCACTGACTGGGAGAAAATATTCGTATACGATACTAATGACAAAGGACTGATCACAAAGATATATAAAGAGCTGGTTAAACTTAACAAAAATAAAGTAAACAACCCCATCCAAAAATGGGCAGAAGAGCTACAAAGACACTTCTCCAAAGAGGAAATGCAGATGGCCAACAAACATATGAAAAAAATGTTCAACATCACTCGTAATAAGGGAGATGCAAATAAAACCCACGAGGATATACTACCTCACACCAGTGCAAATGGCACATCTTCAAACAACTAGCAACAACAAATGTTGGCGAGGATGTGGAGAGAAAGGAACTCCCCAACACTGCTAGAGGCAATGCAAACTGGTACAACCACTATGGAAAGCTGTGTGGAGGTTTCTCAAGCTGCAAAAATATGACCCCGCAATCCCACTCGTAGGTGTCTACCCAGAGGACACAAAAACACTGACTCCAAAGGACACCTGCACCCTCATGTTTATTGCTGCTCTATTTACAATAGGGAAGATGTGGGATCAACCCAAATGCCCAAAAATAGATGACTGGATTAAAAAGATGTGGTACAAAGAGAAACAAATGTAATAAAGTAAAAACGAAAATAACAGGGCTCTCCCTGGTGGCACAACCCGTTAAAGCACCACACTATGAAGTTCTCAGAAGCCACAGCAGCACCAGCTGGATCCCCGGCCTGGGAGGTGACCTACAAGGCGCGGCAGACCTCTCCTGACCCGCCCGCTGCTCCCCTCAGCAGTGTACATCGTCGATCTGCCTGTTCTGCTCCCCACTCTGTTTCTGGTGAGTCCACTTACCCCTCCTTCACCTCTGACCTGTACCCCATAAATAAATCTTAAAAAAAGAGAAAGTAGAAGAGTAAGGAAGAGCTGTAAGAAAGCCCCTTGCATGGGAAGGTTGTTGACATGGGGATGGGTGGTGGAGTAGGTTGGGGGCAGGGATGGGAGTGGCAAGGGGTGGGCAGAAAAAAAAGGCACAAGAATGAACCAACTACAAAAGGGATCCCTGTGGCCAAGCTGGGCTGAGCATTTGCTCGGGGCTGGTAGTCATAAATTTAAAGTAGGGTCAGCTGAGCCGGAACTGGGTGCGCGGGAGGCACAGGAGGGCAGAGTTCTAGGGAGAGACTATCTTATGAGTCACACCACACACATAGGCAAAGGAATTTCCGTCAAAGGGGATGAGAGATTGCTTCCAAAAGAGGACCGATGGGTAGTCCTTGCTAACATCTACTTTTCAGAATTTTCTTAAGATTTGGCAGGGAGTATGCATTTCTATTTTATAAACAGATAAAAACTATATGACTAATTTTTATACAAATAAAAATTAAAAATCCAGCAAAGGGGCCCTCCCTGGTGGTGCAGGGGTTATGTCTCAGCACTTTGAAGCTCTCAGCAGCCACTGCAGCACAAGTTCGATCCCTAGCCAGGGAGGTGACCCACATGGTACAGCAGACCTCTCCTGACCCACCTGCTGCTCCCCTCAGCAGTGTGTTTCAGTAGATCTGCCTTTTCTGCTCCCCACTCTGTTTTTGGTGAATCCTCTCAGGCCCTCAACACCACCCGTCTGGCCTGTACCCCAATTCTTGTATGCAAAAATAAATAAATCTTAAAAAAAAAACCCAGCAAAACAAGCTTTTGTTAAGAGGGAAAACTAACCCAATTTCCTGCAGGAAAAAAAAAAACAACAACAAAAAAACCCCCCAAAACACAACAAAACAGTGCCCTAAATTTGGATGCTGCCTTGACTATTAATTTGGATATTTATGAAATCACAGAAAAATACTAATGAATTACTTGGGGAAAATGAAGAAAAGCACAGTATTGGAAAACACACCCCAGACACATCTCGAAGCTAAGGAAAATACAACAGGTGTCATAGGACCTGTGTGTCCTCTTCGGAGATTTCCAACAGAAATGGCTGGAGAGGATTTCCAGCTGTCCAGGGAAGGTGACATAAAGAAGGTGGTAGAGGGCTCTCCCTGGGGGTGCAACAGGTTAAAGTGTAGCACAGTGAAGCTATCTGCAGCCACTGCAGTGCCAGTTCCATCCCCGGCCGGGAAGCTGACCCACAGGGCGCAGCAGACCTCTCCTGGTTCACCTGCTTCTCCCCTCAGTGGTGTATTTTGCTCTATTTCTTGTTCTGCTCCCTACTCTGTCTCTGGTGAAATCTCACACCTCTGGCCTGTACCCAGTTCTTGTATGCATAAATAAATAAATTTAAAAAAAAATACTGTGGTAGAAAGAATTCCCTGCCAGATGAATCTATGAACGAACAGTTGAAGAGGAGGGCAGGGTAGAAGGCGGGTGCTGGCATTCTGCCCCCCTCTTCTGCTCCTTGCAGATCGGGACATGGGGCCCCATGGTGTTATCCTTGTCCCAAGTCACACGGCTGGCTGAGCCCTTGGAGGGGGTGTGTTGCCTCCTGCCTTCTGGATCCTGAAGGCCAGCAGCATGTGGGGACCTTCTGGCCCTGGGTGGGCACGCCAGCTGGTGGCTGGTACCTGCAGAAGGTCCACTCTGCAGCCAGTTATTTCATCTGAAAAGCGACCTTCCTAAGGGGTCAGTGTTGTAGGGACTCAAGAGTCCACAAATCTGCTCAGGTACGTCAAGCAGGACCAACCTGTGGACTTAGGAAAAAATGCCCACTAAGCTTACACAGCTATATCCCACTGGTTCTATTTCACTAACTCTCAGTTTTAAATTCTAGTTGGAAGACAGGGGAATGGGACTTGACTGAAAGCCCCTGTGCCTCCTCCCACTTTCAGTTTTAAGGGTGCTAAATTACCGTGAAATTAATTTAGTTTTACTATAGTCCTTGTGATGTGAGTCCCGAGCCAAGGACATTTTGACGTTATTCTTTGTAGATGTGACATTGGGCATGCCTGAAATACCTCTGTGTATATCACTGACACTGGGAAAAATCTATTAATACTTTGTGAAATGGCACGTCTGGTATTGCATTTGGCTTTTTCTGGGGGGAAAAGAATATAAATTCACCCAAGTGGAGGGCACGGGCAGACGCACTAACCCTGGCACGCTGCGTTCTTTATGAATGGAAAACGACAGCCTGAAAAAGCGTTTCTGATAGAATTGGAAATTGGGGGGGGGTGTTGGGACTTTAAGACTTTTGGGGTTTGTCAGGAAAATGAGTTCCCAATGCCACAGCAACTACCACAAAGACTACAAGTCAGGGTTTCCGCTAGGATCTTGCTGCAATCCAGTTCAGCATATTCCAGACAGGCTGCTGGTCTCAGAAACCTGCCAACTTCACGAGGGTGGTAATGTGAGGAGGGAGTCCTCTTCGCTTGACCTCATTTAGGAATGAGCAAACCGCGCTTTCTCTTAGAGTTTGACATCCGAGAATACAGCTTTAATCTTTCAAACCCCCACCCTCCCAGGGTGCTTCTGCTTTCATCAACGCTTTTCTCATCATCATGCCTCTTACACTTTTATAATTTTTAAAAAGGTAATCCCAGGAGAGTTTAAGGCATTGGTATCTACTTTCCATTAAATAACGTGTCAAACCTTTTGCTGTTCTAAAGTCTCTGCCAGGCCACCGATTTCAATTTTAAGCCCATTTCCCCCATTCTGATGATGAACAAGGATGAACTTCACCCATGGCGCTCGCACCTTATAACTTTCATTTTTAATTAAAGAAGTTAAATCGGCAACACCAAACACTTTGCTTTCACATTATGTTTGTTAATAAAAAGTGAAAGTTAAAAGTGGGATACCCGTCGATAAAATCTAGCTCCCTCCATTTCTCCTTTATTTCACAAAAACATTAGGTTAAAGGTCTGTGCTTATGACGATCTTTAAAATAACAGGGAAAGCTGAAAATATCTGAAAAGCAAGTTTTGGGGGATGATTACTAGTCTAGACACTAGGATAGTGATTTCCATTAAACTAAGCTTTCACAGTTCTAAAGACACTTTACAAATGGCCCATAGCTTGTTAGTAAAGACCGGCAATAACAATGCTAAAGAAAGCGGAATAGGCTCTCCCTGGTGGCACAGCGGGTTAAAGCACTGCATTCGGAAGCCTAGGCCACTTCCGCGTGAGTTCGATTCCCGCCTGCCCTGGAGGTGACCACGGCAGCGGCAGACCTCTCCTGACCCGCCTGCTGCTCCCCTCAGCAGTGTACTTCGTCGATCTGCCTATTCTGCTCCCCACTCTGTCTCTGGTGAATCCTCTCACCCTCCACATCTCTGGCCTGTACCCAGTTCTATATGAATAAATAAATAAATTAAAAAAAAAAAAGAAAGCGGAATAAAAATAATTCTTCCCCCAAACAAACAAAACAACAACTACATGGTATATATCGACAAAATAGGAAGCTCTGCAGTTATATCTAACTAAAGAACTAATATTAAGATATGGAAGTCACATACAGATGGAAAGGAATTTTATTCTTTTGAACAACTCAAAATACTTTTATTTGGCTAATATAAAGAGGGGAAAATCTGATGTCTTCTCAGTTGCGTATATTTGAAAGCTGGAGAAAAGCTCTATTTCAAGCTAAAAATCTGAAAACAGGGCCCTCTCCAGTGATGCAAGGGGTTAAAGCACCACATTATGAAGCTCTCTGAAGGCGCTGCGGCATGAGTTCGATTCCCAGCCAGGGAGCTGACCCACATGGCGCAGCAGATCTCTCCTGACCCCACCCCCTGCTCCCCTCAGTAGTATATTTCAGTAGATCTGCCTGTCCTGCTCCCCACTATGTCTCTGGTGACCCACCACACCTCTGGCCTGCACCCCAGTTCTGTAAGCCTAAGTAAATAAATTTTTAAAAATAAATCTGAAAACACGAAGCTTGAAATTTACAATCAATTCTTTGAAAATTTACTGCTCCACTTTTCTAATAAAAGAATCTTTAATTTTTTGTATACTAGTTTAATTTTACATCATTTTGTGCATTTTTTCATCTCAGTTGTAATTCCCGTGGGCTTCCCATCACCATAGACCTGTGTACTCCCCTCCATCCACTGTTTTTGATCCCATTCCCCAGTGCAACCCCATAAAATGTCTCTGGTAGATAGCGTGCATTATTATTAATAAAATAAACTTAAGAAAAAAAAGAAGCAAGAAAGGGATTTCTAATGCTCAGAGTAAGTGGGAGAAGCAGCACCCTCCCCTTTTCTGTTCCCTGACCCCTCAGGGTGGCAGAACTGGATGAATAAGGCCTCAGTTTTCTGACCTGTAAGAGTGAAAAGAGAACACCCTGGGAACATGGAAGTATCTAAGAAACTGCAAAGAAGCAGAAGCTGGAGAAAGCGACCTTATGGGGTTATTTATAACTCCTGGAAAAACCTCATAGCTGTGTACGCATGGACCTAACTCAAATTGCTTATTGAAGCAAACAACAGAATAAACCACAGACGGAGTCCCAGAATGCCGGTAGGGGCACCTATCTGGGACAGACACCATAGCACTGCTCAGGGCTTGAAAATGGGATTGACATCAGAACCCTAATTCACAGATCTGAAGCCAGCTGGATAGCTAAAAGTTTCACACATATGTCAACTCTAATACCAAGGGGGAAGCATGATGTTCTACCTGAAGTAGTAAAATATCGATTCTAAATAGCCTGTTGGTTTACTATAATCCCTAAAGAAATAAAACCGAACTAAGATATATTATCAAAAAACAACCAATAAAGTGGAATATTAAAAAATTGACTATTACATAAATATCATAGAAACTTTATTTGTGAGAGTCACAAATAGGTGAACAGTAAATAAATGGTGGTCCCTACACATGCAGAAAGCAACGCACAGTACCTGCATCAACTTGGATGAATGCTGAGAAAATTACGCATAGTGAAAATAAATCAACCCCTGAAGGTCATGTACAATGTGATGTTATTTCAGTAACATTTTTGGGATAACAAAATTTTAGAAAAGGAGGGAAGATTAATAGTTGCCAAGGAGCTGGAGGAGGGCGAATTTGGATTTAAAATGGAAACACAATGGACCCTGGAATCTATGTGGGGATGGAAATAACCAGAATCTTGACCGGTAGATACACAAACATACACAGGTGATTAAACTTAACACACATACACACACATGAGCATAGGAAAAGTGGGGATAATATTAATGTATTAATGTGAACATTCTGATAATGGTAGACTCTAGTTTCATATGGTGTTATTATTGGGGGAAAATGAGCTAACTGTCCAAGGGATCATTTTGTATTATATCTTGCAACTGTATGTGAGATTACAGTTAGTATAATAAAAATTGAAATGGAAAAAATTCAACATCCAAATAATCCAAAATAAGGCAGAAAAGGGTGAGCAGGAACTAAAAAGAGGAGTAAAAATAAAAAAGAAAAATGATAGGCCTTTTACAGTATATCAAAAATTGCATTCTTGTAAGTGGCCTAAGTATACCAATTAAAAGAAAGATAATGTCAAATAAAAAAAATGATCAAACTATATGCTGTTGAAAAAGCATAAAAATAAAAGGATGAAAAAATGCTCCCAAGGTAACAATAATCAAAAAAGGTTAGAATGGCTAAATTAATATTAGATAAAGAAGATTTTAGATTAAAAAATTACCCATGGACTATGGTGGTGGGGAACCCATGGGGATTACAACCCAGATGAAAAAATGCACAAAATGAAGAATCATGTAATAAATAAATTAATTAAAAAAATACCCATGATAAGTCATTCCTAATGACAAAAGGATCAACCAGGAAACTTTAACAACCCTAAATGTGTATGCAACTATCAACAGTTCAAAACACATAAAGCCTTATAAAACCTTATAAAAATGAAAACAAAATAGAAAAGTCTACAATTATACTGGACAAATCAACACTTGTCTCTTAATAATTGATAAGCTTATAAACATAAAGTCAGTATGGATACAGAAGGACTAGTCTCCCCATCAACTGAATGGATGAAAATCTACATTTACAGAATGTTTAACCCAATGACAGCAGAATATATATTTTTTCAGATGTGTAGGGGCTATTCACCAAGCTAGGCTACATTCTGCATCACAGAATACACCTTAACAAATTCAAAAGAATTAAAATCATACAGACAGTATTTTCTGACTATCAGTGAATTAAATTAGAAAACAACAATGGAGAGTTAACAGAAAACCCACAGTGCACATACACACATACCTTCAAACTTAGAAATTAAACAACACAATCTATGGACCAAAGGAAATTAGAAAATATGGGCCCTCCCTGGTGGCACAATGGGTTAAAAGCATAGCACTATGAAGCTAGCCACAGCTGCCTCAGCATGAGTTCGATACTTGGCCAGGGAACTGACCCACATGGCACAGCAGATCTCTCCTGACCCACCCACTGCTCTCATCAGCAGTGTATTTCAGTCGATCCACCAGTTCTGCTTCCCATTTTGTCTCTGGTGAATCCTCTTACCACTCCCTAAACTTCTGGCCTATATCCCAGTTCTGTATGCATAAATAAATCTTTGAAAAACAAAAAGAAATTATAAAGTAATTCTGAAGTAGAAGAAAATGAAAACAAACATTTGAACATATGTGCAAATGCAGCTACATTAAATGAAAAAAGTGTGTGCCATGAAGTCCACCATTAAGAAAATGAAAAGATAACTGAAGAATGAGCTAAACTATTTGAAAATCATACATTTGATCAGCACCCTGTATCTGTAATATACAAAGAACTCTCACAACTCAACAACAAGCAGATAACCCTTCCAAGCTTCATTTGTAAATATGTGTATAATGTGGCATGGCATCCTCTTGATTGAAAATGATTAAAGGTAATTTCCAGGTGGTAGTCTATACACTGACTTCTTTGTTTGTACTTTTCTGTATTGCTTTTATTTTCAGAAAGGGATGAATATTATCATCACTCCAAAACAAGGGAAGTGTTTTTTTTTCTTTTAAGAAGTCTGCTAAAATGATAATTTAAATATACTAGCTTCTGAAATTTTTCTATATATTTTGCTCTGAAACCTCATGAAAACTGCAGTGAAGTTATTATAGTTTGAAGACAAACTACAAGAAGAAAAAGAATAGCACAAATAATAATAGCAAACTTAGGGAGGAAGTTGAAAAGCAGATGGGAGAATTACCCAGACACAAAAATGCCAAAGCCTCAACTGAGAATGGGGCTAGTTTATGGGGCCGGTTTACAAGGTGCTGCCTTCAAACTTCTATCTGTGCAAATTCCATGTCCCAAGGGCCTCGTCCTTTAGGATAGCATCAATGTTCTAGCCCATCTTCCACTCACTCGAAAACCCTACTTCTGGGATCCAAATCATCATCATCATCATCATCATGTCAAACCACTTCTGACAAAGCCCTTAGGAATGCTTTAGTGAGGAAACCTGCCAAGTCCTCTTAAAATGGACAACCTTTGGTTCTCCAATTGTTTCTTACTGTTGAGTATTATTTCCCCAAGCAGGTGTTCAATTTCTTGAGAGGAAAATTACTATTTATCCAGCTCTAAACTTTTTCACAGCATCACACTCCAAACAGGTCATCCATTCATACCTACGTTAGCTCAGTCCATAGCTTGCACAACTTCTGACCTCGCTGGTGCCAATGAGCTCATGTCATGGCAGTGGAAAATAAAGGGAATGTGCCTCTGTTGTTACTTTAGGTCTTGACACCAAAAAATTTGCCAATTGTCCCACCGGACGGTAGGTGGTCTATCGAGCCCCATCAATCCGTTTGCTGCAGGGTGACCTGCCTAGCTTAGCATTTTAGCAATCAGACTTCTAAATAGCAATAAGCCCCATGCTGAGTAGGCAACAGATGAAAAAAAAAAAATAGATGCCTTTTATGGCACTTCATGATAATGGCTTTATTGCCAAAAGCCATATTAGCAGAAGATGGAAGATTCAATTTATAGAATCTCCTGAATGTCTGTCTGTTCAACAGCCTGTTTATGCCCAAGTAGACACACTGCCTGTGGAAAATGTACTCAAGAACAACCCACAATGCTACTTGTTCTGCTACGTGAAAGAATTCACATTCTTTTCTCTTTTTTTTCAAGCCAAAAGGGGGCGAAACTCACCGTATGATTTAGGGTATCTGCTCTAAACTTCAGAGTCAGAGGAGAGCTTTGAGAATTAGGACCACCCCGCTCACTAGGATGCTCCCCAAGTCACTTAAGACAAACGCCAGAAAAACTTCCTTCCTTTTGAGACAACAAAAGCAGATGGAAAACTGCGAAAATGGCCCAAGTATGTGGCACTTTTATAACATTTATGCGGCTCTTGAAAAAAATCCGCTTTAATTGACTTCTTGCTTCTCCTGTCCTAGTTCTGTCAAAACTTCTGGCTTTATTTTAAGGACTTAAATCAGAGAACAAACCATTCCGAATATATCTTTAATTACTACAATTCAGAAATGATGTGCTTCTCGGGTCCTTGCCAAAAAGGCAAGAAAAGAGGGAGGAAGACGGTGGGAAGATAAATTATAAATAAATCTTATTTCTAAGGTGGCATTGAAGACAAAACAAACCGAGGAATTACACTGGCAATAAATTGAGTCAGGTGACCTAGCAGAGCCTGGAGCTCCCCGTGTGACCTGGAGAATTCCATTAAGCCTCTCCGTTTCATATCATCTCCATTTGGAGAATAAGGAAGTTAATATAGTTCTCCCTCGAATACCAAATATCAGAACTGAAAGGGGCCTTGTTACTCCCTTATTTACCTCCCAGGGTTTATACATGAGGCTGGTGAAAGGCAGGCTGGGAATACAGGCAAGGAGACTGTTCTCGAATTCTTAGGAGATTTAAGCAATGGACTGAAAACAACAACAATAAAGAAACAAAAACTCTTTTACCTTCCTTATGGACAAATGTGACCTGAGTTTAACATCCCAGCTCTGTCCCCTTGGAAACCTGACCAGGTGAATGTCAGCTGG
>NW_004567129.1:25589851-25592565 GCF_000260355.1 Condylura cristata | reverse complement strand
TTCGGAGGAAGAGAAGGTATGTTCTCAGGCTGATGAGTCAGGTTTTTATTCATCTCACATGCAACAGATTGCTACCTAGATGCTAGATGTCAAAGAGTACTTGATTGTCACCTTTACAGACCTGTGCAGACCTGCCCCGCAGGTGGGAGACTCTGCTCCCAGATCGTGTAGGCTGTGCACGTTTGCTCCGGTCGCTCCACCTTTAGTACACTTATTAGGCGCCACTGCACACAGACACAGCCCAGTTCTGAGCTCCCCGCCTTGCCGAACACATGAAAAGTGACTCTACCTGTTGGGTGCTGTCGGCTTCACAGAGAACCGAGGTCCCAGAGCAGCTCCCCAAATTATAAACAAAACACCACACAGCTGGCCTCCCTCAAGACTGGCTCAGAAGCCACTTCTTCAGGATCTTCTAGTCAACCATGTCATAACGGCATCTCTGCAGTTTAACGCGTGTTTTTAATATCCGTTTCCCTTTAATATCTTCTTCAACCAGGATAATGTTCTTCTTACAACATTGCCTGTCTGACTTAACTGAATATAATGAAAGTATGTATCTCCTGGCTCCAGGAGCTTAAGGCTTGGGCCATGCCTCAGCCATACTTCACTCCTATAGTTTTAGAAGTGTCTGAAGTGAGGCTGTCTTTTGGCAACTGCACGTTTAAGGTGTGAATTTCAGTCCCGATCTCCTTTCACAACCTCAGGCCTTGGCTTGGATCTTTGCACTCAATCAACCCTGGGCTGGACTAGGGGTGAGGGCTGGGTGGTGTGGAGGGTGGGGTCGCACCAGCTTCCTGCCTGGCAAACACATACTAAGAGTCAGCCTTCACTGGGCATCAGACTTGAGTCCTTCACATGTTTTCAGTGCCCCTCTGGACCCATCTAGGGAGAGAACAAAGTGGAGGCTGTTTCCAGCAGTAGGATCAGTGGCATCAGCTCTGCGGGGGATTCCAGGCTCTTCCCTGGTGCCGTCTATGTGCTTCCTATGGCTTCTGACACTCCCGTGTGTGTCTCCTTCCTGAGAGATGAGAGCCACGAAGCCATAACTGTCCTGGGTCTTGATTTATGCAACCGGTTACATGTCTACTCCCCTGTGACCTCCCTGCCCGCAAAGGAGGGCACACTGCAGGTGGGTGGGGCCAGAGCTTTCACCGGATGCTGGTGCTGACCTTGGACACTCACTACAGGTACAGCAGGGTCAGGACACCCGTGTCCGTGGGAAAGAAGCCCTAAGCACACAGAGGTGCAAATACATGAGGCCCGCAAGGGAGACCTGCAAATGGGGTGAAAGGGTTGGGGGGTGTAGGCAACCGAGTTCCTAGGAGGGAGAAAGTGCTATGGGGCAATTGTCTCAGGCAGGGAAAGCCACTTCAGGAAAGGCACAGAGGTAGGAACACAACCGCTGCCTGGGTTACTCCCACTCTGGGTTTAGTGGGCTCCTCTGGGGGGAAATTGCTGTTAGAGATGCCACTGGTGCTTGAAAAAAAATAGCTTAAGTTCTGATCAGTTTTTGGCTATTTTTGTGACTGTAGCTTTCTTTTCTTTATTTTTTAAAAAAGATCTTATTTACTTTATTTTTGTGCAGAAGAACTGAGGTACGGGGGTTATAGGATGCATCAGAGAAAGAGTAGGGAGCAGAATGGGTGGACTTACTGAAGTACATACAATGCTAAGGGGAGCAGAGGGTAAAACTGAGGTGGGCTGTGGCAGTGGTAGTGCATGGACTTAACCCTTTTGGCACCAAGGAGGCCCCAATATAGCTTTCTTAACAGGCAATCAGGGGTTCCTGGTGGCACAAGGGGTTAAGACTCAGCACTATGAAGCTATAGGTAGCCACTGCAGTACAAGTTCAATCCCCAGCCAGGGAGGTGACCCACATGGCACAGCAGACCTCTTCTGTCTCCCCATTGCTCCCCTCAGCAGTGTATTTCAGTCAGTCTTCCTGTTCTGCTCCCCACTCTGTCTCTTGTGAATCCTCTTGCTGCTCTTGCACCTCTGGCCTGTACCCCCATTTTTGAATGCATGCATAAGTAAAATCTTTATTAAAAAAAAAAAACATGAAAATCTCAAAAGATCAAAACAAGCCGCCTATAAAAGGTGAGACAGGGCCCACTAGTGGCACAAAGGGTTAAGTCTCAGCACTCTGAAGCTATGGGCAGCTGCTGCACTCTGAGTTCAATCCCCGGCCAGGGTGCTGACCCACAGGGCACGGCAGACCTCTCCTGTCTCCCCGCTGCTCCCCTCAGCAGTGTTTTCAGTCAATCCACCTGTTCTGCTCCCCACTCTGTCTCTGATGAGTCCTCACACCCCTACAATGTTAGCCTACACCCCAGTTCTTGTATGCATAAATAAATAAATCTTAAAAAAAATAACAGGCAATCATTTTACATGCCCACAGCTGCTCCCCAGGTGTAACTGCATGATTGAGAGGGAGGGGGGCACAGGGACCCCCACAAACTTCTGTCCTCCTTAACAGAAGAGTTGGCTGAATTTAGTCTGAAACAGCAGCCCTCCAAAAAAGTAAGACAACTCTTTGGTGCCATGGTGTACCTGGCAAAAAAACATTGTTTCTCATTTATGTTTTAACATTTCATAATATTCTCAAAGGTATTTAAGATCTTTTTTTTTTAAGAAGGTAAAAATTTTAAAAAAGGATTTATTTATTTATACATACAGAACTGGGGTACAGGCCAGAGGTGCAGGAGTGGTGAAAG
>NW_004567129.1:25583708-25589381 GCF_000260355.1 Condylura cristata | reverse complement strand
CCACTCTGTCTCTGGTGAAGCCTCTCACCGCCCCTGAGCCTCTGGCCTGTACCCCAGTTCTGTATGCACAAATAAATAAATCTTAAAAAAACAAAAACAAAAACAAAACAAAAAACTGGTATTACAGGTTCAAATATAATCACTTTCCACATGTTTGAAAAGAATCTAAGAGTACACTTTAATCTGTACAAATTCTACGGTTAACGGACTGTGGTTCCCAAAGGATTTGGGATTTCAACAACCAGATTCACTCAGTCATTCACAGCAATAAATACAAAAATACTCAGAGGCCATGTGTATGTTATTTGTTAAGTCCATGTTGACTAAAACGTATATCATCCACAGATGTGTCAGAACTTTAAATAAAATTTCAGTTGAAAATTACATTGTATAGGAATAAAAAAAATCAAAAATTAAAAAACATTTAAAACTAAGGGCATCTTACCAAAATACCATGTAGCAAGATAATCCCCATCTCACAGAATAATGACGAAAGGGGAATGTTGGGTGTCCATGTGGCTCAGGTATTTTGGGGGTGTGGAGGCAAAGCGCAATTAATATGGACGTGGAAAATTTGTAGAAGCTTCACCCTAGAAGACACAGCCCAGAGTGTCAACTCTACCACAAAGGAGACAGTGTGGGGGTGGGGGGGGTCAGTAAACATGGAGGGGGCTCCTGCTGCCATGGAATCCTGCAAGAGCACTGTAGGGCTTTTCCACTTTGAGCCTGATAAGAATTGACAGAATATGAGAATGTAATTTCAAACCAGGGGAAACTGATTCATTTCATGCACACAAGCCAAGGAAATCCTAGTCTTCTGCTGTTTTTTGGTGACCCTACTTAAATAGACTAGTCACACTTCAGATCATAAAATGACTTCATGTGCACCCTAATATTATCTAGACTTCCAAGAACGTTAATGTGTGGGACCCTCCAGGATCAGAAAGAAAACAGTGGAGAAAGAGAAAGGCATAAACACAGAAGTCCCCCGAGAAGAGTAATGCGGTTAAGAAACAGCCCGTGGCCTTAAGCAGCTGCATGATCACCCACTAACGGGACTCACTTTAAGAGAAGTGGCACAGACGAGGCAACCGCCCGCCTCCATTCCCTCCTCTGTGCTCATCAACAGCAGTAATGAAGGCTGCCCTCCAGGGAAAATTAGAATGAGATTTGGGAAATGGCACCAAGCACATAATAAAAGACTAGGAGACATGTTAGAGAAAAGCTCGATGCTACCAAGGAGCAAAGATAATGAAAGGGAGATGGAGGAAGACTGTTTCTTTCATGACTCTGTCTCCCAACAGGAAAACACAGGCACACTGATTCCAAAGAGGAATATAAACCGAAACAGCAGGGGCTAGGAGTGCCGTATGGGGAGGAGAATGGGCCAGGGGGGTTCAGAAACAGAAAGCCGGAGTGGGCATGGATGTGCTTACAAAGCAGGGTCAGGACCTGGGGGTGTCAGATTGAATGGTCTGCAGCTCAGGCATCTAGGGGAGTGGTCTGCTTCTCCCTGGGGATGTGATATGGGGGAGGAGGAGAGTGCTGGGGACCCACTGGAAGGTGGGATGATCAGCAAGGAGAGACCTGGGTGCCCGCCACCAGCATTCACGATGAGGGTGTTGTGTGTGTCTACAGGAGCAAGAGCTGAACCAGGACAAGGGGGATAGAGAAGGGACAGAGGGACACGGACATGGGGCTCAATGTGTGGGCAGAACGTGGCTGTGCAGGGAGTGGGGAAGGTGCTTCAAAAATCCAGACAGGCCCTTCCTGGTGGCACAACGGGTTAAAGCTCAGCACTGCAAGCAAGCTGCAGCCACTTCAGTGCAAGTTCGATCTCCAGCCCCAGAGGTGACCCACATGGTGCAGTAGACCTCTCCTGACCTGCCCACTGCTCCTCTCAGTAGTGTATTTCAAAAGATCTGCTTGTTCTGCTCCCCACTCTGTCTCTGGTGTATCCTTTCACCACCCCTGTACCTCTGGCCTGCACCCCAGTTCTGTACGCATAAATAAATAAATCTTAAAAAAAAAATCCAGACAGACTCAAGTGGTGACACAATAAAGACATGATGCTGCTTAAAAAAAAAAAAAACGCAATGCCCTAGAGCAGCATTTTTCAAATTGTGAGTCAGGATGCACTGGTGGGCTAATAATATCAATATATTAACCAGCATTTAAAAAATTAAATGGAATGGATGGAATAAAACAGAATAAAAATAGAAAAGCTCAGACAACATTCAAACATGCTCAAATCAGCAGACAGGACCTAACATGCCTTGCATCTCCCAAGAGAAAGGATACTGCTTTTTTTTACAGCAAACAGCCCTGTCAAGATATAGGCAGGAGAGCTAAAAGACACTTCTCCAAAGAAGACATGCAAATGGCCCACAGGCATGTAAAAAAATGTTCAACATCACTGGTAATCAGGGAAATGCAAATCAGAACCACAATGAGACAACACCTCAAACCAATGAGAATGGTTCACATTAAAAAAAAAAAAGTAAATAACAAATGCTGGTAAGGATGTGGGAAAGAGGAGCCCTCTTACAGTGCTGGTGGGACTGCAAACTGGTCCAGCCTCTTTGGAAAGCTGTGTGAGGGCCCTATATATGCTAAATATGGAGCTACTGTATGACCCATTCCATTCCTGGAAATCTACCCAAAGGACACAAAAACACTACTTGGAAGGAAACCTGCACCCCTATGTCTATTGCAGCACTAGTCAAAATAGGCAACAGAAACAGATACAGAAAAAACCTAAATGCCCCAAAGCAGAGGACTGGATCAAGAAGATACAGTCTAGATACGTGGTGGAATATTACCCAGCAGTCAAAAAGATAAACTCGTCATTTGTGGCAACATGGATGGAGCTGGAAGGGATTGTGCTAAGTAAAATAAGTCAGGAGAAAAGATAAATAGTGGATGGTTTCACTTAAATGTAGATGTAGAGAAAATGAACAAAAGGTCAAGAAAAAGATAAAATGAGCAAGTTGACCATGGATCTGACACAAACAACAGGGAGAGACAGGGAAGGGGGTTGATAGAGGGGAAAGACGAGCACAAGGGACTATGGTGATGGATCATGGGCGCCAAGGTAATGGGAGAACAGAGGGGAGAAACCAATTATGGCATAAAAATGAACAACAGGCCCTCCACCCCCCCCAGTAGTGCAATGGGTTAAAGCAGCTAGCCACTGCTCCTTCAGTGCAGGTTGGATCCCCGTCCCAGAGCTGACCCACATGGCGCGGCAGACCTCTCCTGACACACCCACTGCTCCCCTCAGCAGTGTACTTCATTGATCTGCCTGTCCTGCTCCCCACTCTGTCTCTGGTGAATCCTCTCACACCCCTGCACCTCTGGCCTGTACCCCAGTACTGTCTGAATAAATCAAAAATTTTTTTTTAAAAAAAGAACAACAAAGGAAGAAAAAACTTTATTTGTTGAGGAAGAGAAAGAAAGAAGTGGGGAAAAAGGAATGGACAAGGAAGAAGAAAAGCCCATTCTTATATAAACCCAAAGTAATCTGAACTTTGCCCACCAAAACCTCCCATCAAAGTAATAATGACCTCAGTTCATTTGACAGAAGCATCGATGACTCCCTCCCTCTTGAAGACCGCCTTCACTGGGTTTGAGCATACACCTGCTAGTTTGAGGGTACACCTTCTCCACCCCAATCAGGTCTACTGTGCGTGGACCTGAGATTCTAAAGTGTTGAGGTGTCCACTACATTCTTTTTAAGATTTATTTTTTTGTGCATACAAGAACTGGAGTTCAGGCCAGAGGTGCTGGGGATGAGAGGCTTCACTGGAGACAGTGAGGAGCAGAACAGGCAGACAGATGGAGTACACTGCTGAGGGGAGCAGCGGGCAAGACAGGAGAGGTCTGCTGCGGCCTGTGGGTTTATTTACTTATGCATTTAAGAATTGGGTACAGGCCAAGGTGTGGGGATGTGAAATGATTCGCCAGAGACAGAATAGGGAGCAGAACACACAGATCTACTGATTTACACTGCTGAGGGGAGCAACAGGTAAGTTGGGAGAGGTCTGCATGCCATGTGGGTCAGTATCCTGGCTGGGGGTCAAACTCATGCCTGCAGTGGTTGCAGATGGCTTCATAATGCTGTGCTTTAACCTGTTGCACCACCAGGGAGGGCTCTCGACTATATTCTTAAAGGCTGCCCATAAAGTCCCTCTAAGGGACATACCCACCACAACACAGTCAGAGCCACCTGTGATGGGGACAAAATTAATAATCTCATAGTTATTCATTATAAAGCAATCACCTTCACCAGAGGCCAAAGTGAAAGCAATAATGAAAACACTGGTCCTTAGTTTTAATTAATTTTCTTTGACATCTTCACCATCATTTTGAAATGGGCACAAATGAATGCTAATTCCCTGAAATTAGAAAGAGAAAAGCTTTTGTGTCAAGGGCTTCTCTAATTGTTTGACATAATGAGTGCTTGTAAAATATTTCATGTTTAACATCATGTCTGCCAAGTCTCAAGTTAGGTTTCTCAACTGGAAAGACTACAGCTCCTGAGAATTAGGGCAAAATGGCTCGTTAAGTGAACTACGACAGAGGTGACAAGCAAACATTTTTGAGAAGTGTTTGTATTTTATCAGCCAAACTGAACTATAGCAAAGCATCACATGTCTAAAAAAATAGAAAGCTGTGAGCTGCCATTTTATATCGATTTGACCTTCTGTTCCTTTAATGGCCTGATCTAAAATGGCCTGGCAGGCTCAGTAACCCCCCGGAGGCCACACGTCAACAAAGGGACCCTCTCTGTCCATCAAGGAAATGAAGCAAACACTGCTGCCACTCGCCAGCAGGGGGCACTGTCCTGGGGGGTGTTGGCAGGCCCAACAGCTCACAAGCTGAAGACTGAGAAATAGGTATTTTAGGAGACTGAGAAATGTGTGCCTCCATCAGACAAATTCATTGCCGCCAAATCAATGGGGCATCTCCACAGGCACCTCATTGGCGATACCTGCTGTAGGGTGTTCTGAGACCCGCCGTTTATCTTAGAGTGACAAAGAAAATGGCACCAACACCGAGTCTTTCTGGAATCCTCTCGGTGAGGATAAGCATTACAACAGGCAGTAATCCTCATTAAGATTACTTTAGGTAATTGTGTCTGCATTCTTTCTTTTTAAAAAAGATTTACTTATCTATGCATATAAGACCTGGGGTACAGGTATGTGAGAGAGAGGATTCACCAGAGACAGAGTGGGGAACAGAACAGGCAGATCCACTGAAATTCACTGCTGAGGGGAGCAGCGGGGAGACAGGAGAGTTCTGCTGTGCCATGTGGGTCAGCTCCCTGGCCGGGAATCGAACTTGAGCTGTCGTGGCTGCGGGGGGAGCTTCATAGTGTTGTTTTAACCTGTTGTACCACCAGGAAGGGCCTGCATCTGAATTGTTTCTAAGTAGATTCAGCTATAAGCTAGGTAAGTGCCCAAGTGTGCCAGAAAATGGTACAACTAGCAGTATTTATCAAAAATGCAAGTAAATTAATCTAGGTCATTGTCATATTCATTGTTACTAACATAGGGTTATTAGGTTTAGGGAAAATGGTAAGTACTGAAATCTAAACACTACTATATGATTTGCAAAACTGTTTTTGTTAGAGTTTTCAACTGTAAGTTAAAAAGAGAAAGTTTAAAAATC
>NW_004567129.1:25571379-25583608 GCF_000260355.1 Condylura cristata | reverse complement strand
GTGTACTTCGTCGATCTGCCTGTTCTGCACTTCACTCTGTCTCTGGTGAATCCTCTCACCCTCCACATCTCTGGCCTGTACTGTTGCGACCCGCGTCCAGCGCGGAATGAAACACGGAACTCAGGATTCTTCCTCTATCACAGTTTATTGAAGCGCTGCTTGGTTGAAAGATGTTCTGGGGGTGAAGGGCCCCGAAGGGAGAAAGGCGAGCATATTTATACACTACGCAAGGGGCATGAACCCTCATGGACTACGTGGCAGATTTGGATTGGCAGTGGCATGTTGCTGGGCAGACTCCGGCAAGTGGCCTTGAGTCAAAGTTGTTTGTGTGTGCGGCGGGCCGGAACTCGGCGCCATCTTGCAATGGCGACCGCTTAGCTGCGTTCCACACTGTACCCCAGTTCTGTATGAATAAATTAAAAAAAAAAAAGAATCCTGAAGTAATCTGTCATAATCCAGTGATCTTTTCATAATGTGAGGTTTTGAGTAGAAAACCAATTTTAAGCAATCATTTTCATGAAACACTCTATAAAGAAACTAAATAGAATACATTTTCCCCAAACATGGAATTAAAATTTATATATTATATATAGAGACATGCTTTGCAAATAGATGTATATTTTATTTATAAATTATTCATAATATTGCACTGATCTATTATTATAAAACATAAAATAAAATTTATTAAAAGGTAGCATTAAGAAGAATAAAAATGTAGGCTTTAAGAATTTTCTCCCATTCCTCAATCATCTTTTCTCAAAATTTCCCTTAGTACATTCTCTCAGCCCTCCTTGGTGGTGCAGCGGGTTCAGATGCAGCACTGCAAGCTAGCCACCACCACTTCAGTGTGTGATCTATCCCTGGCCCCAGAGGTGGGGTGGCAGACCTCTTCTGACCTGCCCACTGCTCCCCTCTGGAGTGTACTTCGCTGACCTGTCTGTTCTGCTCCCCACTCTGCCTCTGGTGAGTCCTCTCACCCTCCCTGCACCTCTGGCCTGTACCCCAGTTCTGTATGCATAAATAAATCTTAAAAAAAAAAAAAAACGGGTCAAAAAGAATCTGTGATAACCTTATAATACAGATGGGAGGGGCCAAGTCACTGCTCAGACCAATGAGAACTGCCTGACAGGAGCCCGAAACTGGGGGTGCAGGCGCTGGGGAACTGAGACGCTGCTAAGTAGTCAGGCCCAAAAAGGAGTTGCACCCAGAAAGAGGGGGATCTCAGTACAACAGGTTAACTAGGAGAGGGAAGACATATCTATACACACACACAGATATCTATCTACCTACCTATCTATCTATCTCTCTAGACATATATATTTATGTCTTATACACACACACAAACACACACCTCGCTTAGCTTGTTCATTAAGTGTGCCTGAGCACAACTGTTCCACATTTTGGAGGTGCACACCTAGCTTCAAGAAGAAACCAGCTCTCCTGGAAAAATGATTGCATCTAGGGCTGAGCCAGGTATAAAATCTGCCTGGCAAACCTTGTACCAGAAAGTAAGAACATTCTCAAGGAATGTTTTCAAAAGGACACAGGAAAGAGCTTGAAGAGGCACCCACTGGCCAAAACTGGGACAGTTTGGGCATCAAAATAAAAAACGACAACAATATAAACAACTCCACCACATGAAACAGGAAATCCCTGCTCTGACAGAAGTGAATGAAAGAATAAACTGAAAGCTTGGTGAGGAAACATCACCGTAGTGATCACAATGAACATCAGTCACAGAATGAATTGAAATTGTGTGACTCTGATAGGCCACACAGAGAACAACACAGCCAGACAGTCCCCATGAAGGCTGCCGGCCAGTAGCAGGAGCAGTGTCCTGGTTGGTAGTATCTGTATCTAATCATCAGGTGGTATTAAACAAGTGAGCAACGGGATATTCTATAAATGTCCGTCGGTCATCTCCGACAGTACCAAGGTCATCAAAGTCAAGAGAAGATAAGGAATTGGTCCGTAGGTGACTCCTAACCTCAAAGCAAGATGCTGACTAAGTAAGAGTCACTATCAGAACCACTGGTGAGACTTGAGCTGTGTTTGTGGAGTGACTGTTAGTAATGTATCAAAGCAATTTTCCTAATAATGTTGATGTTATCCTGGCGAATGTATTTTTGTAGGAAATAAATACCAGGGAAGCAGAGTAATGGGGCAGCAGGTAAATAACTTACTCTGAAATGATTTTGAGGGAATACATTTCTTTGTACAATGCTCTAATATATACATTATTATATAGATTTAAAAATTGGGTGTGTGTGTGAATATATATATCTCAAGGACACCAGTCCTTGTTACATTTTTGTTCTCTTTGAACTATGATAAACCTCAGTAGTGACTTCTGGGGCTGGTTAACTTAGCTCATCATGACAGGTTCTTACACAGAATAGTCATTTGCATGTATGAGGTGGAAGTTGAATTATTAGGAATGTTACATGCTGACTTTAAACCATTTAACACATATTCCAAAGTAACTATAATTTAATGTTGGTAACACAGCAAATTACAATGAGTAGCTTTAATTTTATTGATAAAAGTCATGGATATCAAAATTCAAGCAATGCTTAAAATGTGCATGTTTCCTTATTAAACTGATTACAAAGCAAAAAGAAAAAACCTACGTGGGCCTTCCTGGTGGCGCAGGGGTTAAGTCTTAGTGTTATCAAGCTATTGCCGGCCACAGGGCCATGAGTTCAATCCCCAGCCAGGGAGCTGACCCACCTGGCACAGCAGACCTCTCCTGTTCTGCCCACTGCTCCCCTCAGCAGTGTGTTTTAGTAGATCTGCCTGTTCTGCTCCCCACTCTGTCTCTGGTGAATCCTCTCAGTCCCTGCATCTCTGGCCTGGACCCTAGCTCTTGTGTGCATAAATAAATAAAATGAATCTTAAAAAAATAAAACCTGCAGAAAAGGTTTTTCAAGAGAAATGATACTGCCTTTTCTCCACTGGTAGGTACCACACGCTAAGGCTGGGGCTGACGCCCAGTCATCAGGGCTCACAGAGCCAGCAGCCGGGAAAAGTTGAAATCATATGCCTATGAAGCAGAAAGTAATAACTGGTTAGACTGCTAATTACTTAGGTTTATTTAGCAAATCTGCTCTTTTATAGATTCTGTTGAGGCTCTAATAGAAATCATTGCATAAAGCTGAAATTCTCTTTGAAGTACTTAGCTAATTACCTAAGGGGGGAAGAAAAGGAAAATCATTTCCTTCTACATCTGAGCAACAAGTATGATCTCTTCCCCGATGTTGACTTCAAGGGACAGGATCTTTCACCAGTCTCTCAAGGGATCTTCACAGGCACCGACAGTGCGATCAGGTTCAAGCTCGCAAAGTGGTGTGGCCTCCCCGCACGAAGGCCTGGACCTTCCTTTCACACATGTACTTGGTTCTAGGTGGACAAACAACAACTACTATAGTGTTAACAGGCAGATTGAGGAGCTCCAGGGACTCTCAACTCTGCCTGTTCTAAATGGGTCCTGCCATTTGCTCCATGAAGGCAAAACATTTCTTAGTGTCTGACCTTTAATAGAAAAGAACTTTAATATAATCCGAGTGCAATAAAGAGAAAGAATATTAGAATATTATGTCCAAATGAAACACCTTAAGTCACCCATCCCCTCATGGGTACATGGCCAGCCAAACAGGTTGTGCCAAAGCAGGACTGCTGAGCCCCCAAAGCTGGCCACCTCCTGGTGGGGACCCACAGGGAAGGGGTAGAAGGGGCCAGGCGAGTCAGGAAGGATAAGAGCAAAATCAACATCAAGATAAAGGTTGAGGGCCCTCCCTGGTGACGCAGCGGGTTAAAGCACAGCACTAAGAAGCTAAAGCCGCTTCAGCATGAGTTCAATTCCCACCTGCCCCGAAGGTGACCACATGGCGCGGCAGACCTCTCCTGACCCGCCCGCTGCTCCCCTCAGCAGTGTACTGTTCTGCTCCCCACTCTGTCTCTGGTGAATCCTCTCACCCCCTGCACCTCTGGCCTGTACCCCAGTTACGCTGTACCCCAGTTATGTATACATACACAAATAATCTTAAAAAAAAAAAAAAGATACAGGTCGACATTCAGCCTCCCCAAGGTCCCTCACCCACCTCTGTCTCTTTCAAGTATCTCCTTCCATGTCCTCAAGTCCATGTACCAATCAAGGCTAAGAAGCATGATTTTTCTCTTCGTTTGTCTCTCTGCTCCAGGCTTTCTGCTAGTTCTCTGTCCTTCTTTCCAAGTCCTACTCTGCGTGTTGGAAGGCTTCTCTCTGCTCAGCTCCAGCCTCCTGTGGGTGGGGCAGGAAGCCTGGAACCTCCCCTTCCTCTGGACACCACACGGTTACAACAGGAACCCATCTCACCACATATCTTCAGGCAGGTGATGCAGTGACACTTTAGGTATGTCACCCAAGGTTGGTGCCATCAACTCCAATGCTCCTGTTCTACTATCATCATAGCCTTGCAGAGGCCAGGCTGAATTGAAGTCAACACGATCAGCATTGATCTAACACATACCTTGAGTCAAGCCCTGGGGAGGCACAGGACCACAAAACCAAATAAGACACACAGTTCCTGCCCACGAAGAGCGCATCAGCGGAGAGACAGACGTGAAGCCAGACGCCCCATTCTTCAGTAAGCACCTAACCAGATATGGGTTCAAGATACTGCGAGAAGGGCGGTGTGGGCTTGCAACAGAGGCCCTGCTGACAGAAATCTTTACACAGGATGCTCAAGAATGGATATGGGTTTGCCGGGCATTTGTGGGTGAGGGGCTTCAAGGGCGGAGAGTAGCATATGAAAGATCGAGAAGATATGAAAGAACATGGTGTGCCCCAGTGCTTCGAAGCGGTCAAGCTGACCAGGGCATTTAGGAGGGCAGATGTGTGGAGCAATGAGACCGAAGACTGGCAGGGGCCAGATTCCACGGGCTGGTGCCATGGAGTTATATAGTCAGATTTCAGTTTCAGAAAGATCACTGTGATTGAGTGGAACAGCGCAAGACCAGACAAAGAAACCAGTTACTACAGGGCAGTTACATGGGCATCTGCAACCCTGGCTGCAGGCTGATTCATCGCGTCATAATCTGAAACTTTCACTAGACTCCCCTCCCCAACCCCACGTCTGATGTCTCGAGGGGCCAGCTGGATGGTGTATCTATCCCAAGTTGAAGCGAGAGATCCCACTTAGAAGAGCTTTGCACTTAGTTTCATGTTCTGCTGGTCCTCTCCTGAAATTCCTCACTTTTAAACAAGGAGCCCCACGTTTTCATTTTACACGGGGCCCCACAAATGACTGCTTCACCTCTAAGTGGTTTAATGATGGTAATTATTATCAACATGGGGTCACTGGGACAATTAAATGAGTGAATACATACAGAAAGCTCAGTGTCTAGCAAGCAGAAGCCATTTTTATTACCACTGTTATTACTACACTCTCGCGAAGAGGAGGAAATGGAGGAGGGAAGCAGAGGAGGAATGGACAGGACAGCTCTCAAGAGTGTGTATGAGAAAGAAGCCAGAAGGCTGGCCTGCAAGGTCCTCACCCAGGCCAGGGCTGGAAGCAGCTTAGGTAACTTGGACAAACCCCTGCAAATGTCCACAAGGCCATCAACTGAAGCACCTTCAACACCCATCCCAAAGGCCCTCCCTGGTGGCACACCGGATTAAAGCACAGCACTACAAAGCTGGCTGCAGCTGCTTCAGCAGGAGTTTGATCCCCGGCCAGGGAGCTGCCCCACATGGCACAGCAGACCTCTCCTGTCTCACCTGCTGCTCGCCTCAGCAGTGGACTTCGTCTATCTGCCTGTTCTGCTCCGCATTCTCTGGTGAATCCTCTCACTGCCCCTGCACTTCTGGCCTATACGCATAAATAAATAAATCTTCAAAAAAAAAATTCATAGCCAAATACTTCATCTGTTTTCTGAAAATCAAGTCTCACTGCTACTTCCATGTAGTTTTAGAGATTTCACAACAGTGCAAGGAAAGTAGAATATATGATTATGGTTCGGAAAAGCTAAAGGGGAAGGGGAGTGAGCCAAGAAAACCACACTATAAGAAAAGGGAGCATCTAAGATCAGGTTTCAGCAAACTATCCAAGCACTTGTCAAATTAATCTGTGACAGCTAAAAGCCAGAAATTTAATTAAAAGGTTGAGTGTTAGGAATGCTACTAATATAGGTTGAACCATTTAAAATTTGACTTCACTCCTGAAGTCAAATTGGTGAAATAGCAGCAATTTCATATAATTCAATCTAACATTTCCTGAAAATGTAGGGAGCTGTTTAAAAAGCCTTGCCTAAAACATAGCAGTAGCAAAAAGTACATCACTCCTAAAGAAAAGGAAATGTAAGATCTTAGAAGGCATTACCTGTTACTCTTAAGAGCAGAGAAAAATAAGTATTAATGTTTTTCATGCAATAATTCAAAAGAAAGCAAACTTCACTGGAAGACTTCACAAGAATGGGGCCAGAAAGCAGTAAAATGCATGAGCATCCTGGCCTAAACTAATGCTGAAGAAAATATGTATGGATGAAGAAACAAATACATAATAAAAATCATCTTGTGTTTAAATTACATATTATAGCACATGTTCAATAATACCCCAAAATGAACATTTTCTGAACTTACTAAAACATTAACCTGGCTTGATAAAAAAGCAAATTAGTGACTAGGCAATTCTTCTATTTATTATTTATCAAACTAATAACAAATACACAAAGAAATGAGACAGAAGGCTTTAAAACCTATCGGAACTGCCTCTGTGGAAATGCGCCAGTCAGGTCTTGCAGGATGTTGTAACTCATGATATAAAACGCCCTCTAGAGCATTCGAATAGGCTTCTAAAAATATACACAGCTGCTTGACACCAGCAGACCACTACAGGGTGGGTTAAATGGAAACTGACAGATACAAGGCCATGGGCACTTTTAATTCTTTCATCTTTTTCCTTCTTGGTTTCATGATTTACTTAGAATGGGACAGGGGTTGCTGACTGGATTTTGAGTCCACCCCTCTTCACGAATGCTGATCAATACTCATTATTGACTTTCCTGTCACAGATGGACCATAGGTAAGACGGTGGTCCCGAAAAGCTGGACTCTGCACCCTAGGTATATATCAGGCTATACTGTTTAGGTTTGAGTAAGTCCCTATGGAATTTGTACAACCAAGTTACCTAACGACACACTTCTCAGAAAATATGCCTGTCATTAAGCAAGGCATGACTACATGCATGCACTGGAGTATTACTCAGTCATAAAAAGGAAGATGTGGACGACACTTAAAAACATAATGCAAAATGAAATAAGAAACAAATGTTCCATGAGTCCACATATATGAAATTCCTTGGATAGACAAAGCATCGGGATAGAAAGTAGCTGACAGGTTAATAGGGCTGTGGGGAAGGAAAGCAGGTGCAAAGGTTCTGTTTGGGGTCATGAAAGGCTTGGAAATAGTGATGATGACTGCAGAGTGTTGTAAATGTAGTTACTGTCAATCAAGTGCACACATAAAAGACTACAATAGCAAATTTTATTTTCTGTATGTGACTCTCTCTCTATATATATTTAAAGCCAGGAAGTCCTCAAAGAATAATAGGTCTATATCAAAGGTCACAGGTATCCGTTGACCAAATCTGGAATAATTTGATCATCAAAATAAACAACATTTACATTACAGAATTATGCCCTAGCCCCCAAGCCCACGAACCCACACTGATCTAAATAAACAGGAGAAATTCAATTAATCAGCACAGAAGGATGGACTCAGTCATCGCCATTGTGATGACCACAGTAACTGATTCTGCAGGAAGGGTCAGCGGGTGACCCTTAGTTAAGGTCTGAGTAACAGGATATTTATAGAGAGCCAATGCCCTCTCCAGATGATACATATTAATGTAAATGGATAACACTATCGGCACGTCTACAAGGAATACCAAGGGAACCCCAAACTTGCATGGTCTTGATGATCTGCCGTTCATCACAAAGGCAAAAACAGAGTCTTAGTGCGACAGATCTTTAATAGACTTAATGTGCACAGAGAATGGAAAAGAAAGAATAGTTTTCCAACAAAACACCCAAATGACCCATCCCCTTATGGGCAAATGCCCAGACAAACAGGGTTGGTGTGAAGCAGGGTGGCTGACGCCTGAAATTGCAAGTCTAAGGCACTTTCTGGCAGGGAACTTTAAGAAAGGGGTGAAAGGGACCAGGCAAGTCTGCAATGAAAGGAGAGAAATTAAATACAAATCAATATGATGGCGACCACTGTCAGCCTCCCCACGGGTCTCTCACCAGGTTTCTCTTTCCAGTGTCTCCAGCTAGCTCTCCCTGTGTCTCTGTCCATGTCTACTGAGGTACAGGTGCAATTCAGACGCAGGAGCAAGTTTCTTTTTTTTTTCCCCTCTGATCCCACCTGGCTGCCCAATTCGATCCTTATTTAGTGGGACAGAAAACATGGTCCCACTTTTAATGGAGATGACTCTGTAACAAAGTTACAGTGGAGGAAAAAAAATACACATAGGTCCAGGCAGAGTGAATAAATTCCCATCCAGAATAAAAAAAGGTATAATTGCTACATTGGGGGAAATCCATTCTTTGTCCTATTCTTTTTTTAAAAAAGACAAGACTTATTTATTTATGCATACAAGATCTGGGGTACAGGCCAGAGGTGCGGAGGTGAGGGAGGGGTGGCAGGGAGTGAGAGGAGCAGCGGGCGAGAAAGGAGAGGTCTGCTGCGCCATGTGGGTCAGCTCCCTGGCTGGGGATGGAACTCAGGCCACAGTGGCTGCAGGGAGCTTCCTAGTGCTGCGTTTTAATGTGCTGTGCCACCAGGGAGGCCCCTCTCTGTACTATTCTTAAAACTTTCCTGTGTGAAATTACGACAGGAGGAGAAATTAAATGAAGACTAAAGTTGAAATAAAGACATTTTAGGTAGACAAAATGGGAGAGAATTCAAGATTAGCAGATGCGAGCCAAAGAAAGAATTGAGGGATGAGTTTTGGGAAAATAGAAATCATTCCCATGGAATGTCAGAGTTGCAAAGGGATGAAGAGTAAATAAATAGCAGTAAATATGTGGGTGAGTGTAAATGAATACTAATGTCATGGGATATTAAAATGTCTTTTGGGATTTTTTTAAATATAAATTAGACAATAATGACAATATTATAGAAATGAGAATGGAAAAATAAATGGAATTAGTGTACTTGAAGATTTTAATTAACATTATATTTTGATTTATTTTAGAATAATTTTGAATTTTTAGGGAAATCACTAGAAAAAACAATTCCATTCTGGGGTTGGGGAGAGGATAATGGTTTTTTTTTTTAATAATATAATAATTTATTTTTACATCACATTTTATGCATTTTTTTCATCTCAGTTGTAATCCCCATGTGCTTCCCATCATTAAATCACCCATGTGCCATCACCATATTCCAGTGCAATTCCTTCCCCCCACTGTTTTTGAGTGGGATCATTTTTAAAAACAGCCATTTAAAAGGAGAGGAAAACATAGAGATGCCACAAATAAAAAGTCCACACTTGAAAGCAATGATATCAGTATTCATTTTAAAGTAACTGAAATAAAAGACAGAGAGGATTAAACAAAATCTAACCACATGCTGTTTGTAACAGACACATCGAAAATGTGTCTACTGACAGATACTAAAATGTGGAAATGTCAACCTATTCTCCTACGTTACATACAGTGTTTAAACCAATGTTATGTCTAGTATTTATTTTTTTTTAATTCAGAGCTAAGAGGAAAAACTGTCTTGAAGTGAAATAATGGGGTAATTACATACCATGTAAATGACAATCAAAATAAAATTGGAGTAACTATTAAGAAAAAATAGAAAGGCAATTTAATTATAAGTAAAGGGGTTTTTGCATCAGAGAGAGCTTTCATAGTCACCACGAAGTGTGACATTTTCTGTTCCTTCATCTGCTAGGTTTATTATGAAAAAACTTCAAGGACCATCATGCTCAGTGACAAAATTATGAGTTTTCTTTTTAGGATCAAATCATTGGTGCCTACCCTTACCTCAGCTGAGACAGGCATGAGAAGGAAATCAGAGGACATACGTTAATAGGCAGAACACAGCTAAGCCTTTATCTTGACGTTGATTTTGTGCCTTTCCTTCCAGACTCACCTGGCCCCTTCTGCTCCTCTCTTATGGGTCCCCACTAGGAGGTGCCTTAAGATATGTGGCCAGCTTTTGGGGTTCAGTGGTCCTGCTTTGGTTCAACCCTATTTGCCTGGGCACCAGGGATGTGTGACTTTGGACTCTTGATTTGGAAACTATTTTATTTCTTCTTTCCCTTCTCTTGCCTTTATTGCATATTAATTGTATTAAAGCTCCTTCCCACTAAAGGTTTCATGCACTAGAGTATGTTTTGTCTTCATACAGCAGATGGCAGAACCCATTTAGAGTGGGCAGGTTTGGGGGACCCGGGTTACCCCTCACTCTACACCGTCAACAACAAGAGCTGTGGTTTACTGAGCACTGTGATGTTAGGGCGTCACTGACTCCGCCCACCACCACTGACTCCGCCCACCACCGCCGTCAATCAAACACTAAGCGTGGAACAGGTGCTCCGTACTGTACACAGCTGTTTGTTAAAGTACCTATGTTCTGATGAAGCATCTCTCCATCACCTGGCAAAAGGTTAAAAACAGATATATAGGTCTCACCCCAGAGTTATGGAATCAGAATGATGATGGTTTAGATCTGGAAACCTTTATTTACTCTTTGTAATTTCCCAGGTGAGTCATTTATGTGCTACACTATTATGATGGATTCCAGAGGTGTGCTACAATTCTGTTACTACTAACAATTTCTCAGTGACAGGGTGAAAAGGAAATCATACCATACCACTCTGGATTTTCCTAGACTGGAAAATAAACAAGTATCAGACAGATGGAAAGGGAAAAGGCGAAAAGGAGCTTGTATACCTCTGGTATACACAGGAAATATCTGGCATGTTTAAATGACATTGGAGTTCATCTGAAATAGCTTAGCTAAGCCAAGGAAGGTCTGGGAGAAGACAGGTAGAGATCTGGTAGGGTGTTTTAAAGAAAGCACAGTTAACAAAGGTATGCAGATTAAAGTTTTGCCTTCTCTACTGGAAAGAGGTAAGGAAATTAAATCTTCCCAGGGCAGTGAGGGAGAAGCCCTTAGAGAGAGGTTTACATAGAAATGTCTTTTCCTTTTAAAGATTTATTTTTATTTATTTATGCATACAAAAACTAGGATACAGGCTAGAGATGTGGGGGGTGAGAGGACTCACCAGAGACAGAGTGGGCAGCAGAAGAGGTGGATTGACTGAAACACACTGCTGAGGGGAGCAGCGGTTAAGACAGGGGTGGCCTTCTGTGCCTATGAGTCAGCTAGCTCCCTGAATGGGGATGGAATTCGTGCCTCGGTGGCTGGCCATAGCTTGACAGCACTGAGACTTAACCTCTGTCATCAGGGAGGCCCAGCAGTGTCTTTTTCAAAAGCAACTCTAGCAGCTCTCAGAGTTCCTCTTAAGAGGAACTTAAGCCAAACAAACATATTTTAGGGTGACAGATTTTGCTCCCCTACATTAGTAATGCAACTACTATATCATCAATTACAAGCCTGGAAGGTCCTCCCTTCAAACATAATCCATTCCATTAACAAACAGCATATTTTAACCCATCTGCTTCTTAAAGTTCGCTCTTTATTTCCCTGGCTCCTCTGATAACAACACAGGAGACTGTCTACAAAGCATATGTTCAAAGTCATACTAGTCTCTTATCTAAAACCATACAGAAAACAAAAAGGGTAAGCAACATGACTTCTTTTGATTTCTGATAACACAACTCCGCAATCTAGAATTTTTTAACAGAAAATACTTTTACCCAGTTGTTATTCTAAAAGGAAAAATGTGGGCCTCCTTGGTGGTACAGGGGTTAAGTCCCAGCACTGCAGGAAGACCCGTCTGAGTTTGACCCTCCGGCCAGGGAGCTGACTCACAGGGTGCAGCAGATCTTTCTTGTCTAGCCTGCTGCTCCCCTGTACCTCTGGCCTATACCTCGGTCCTTCTATACAAAAATAAATAAATAAAATCTTTTAAAAAAGGAAAACTTGGGGCCCTCCCTGGTGGCACAATGGGTTAGAACGCAGCACTGCAAGCCAGCTGCAGCCGCCTTAGTGAGAGTTGGATCTCCAGCCCAGAGCTGACCCACATGACTCGGCGGACCTCTCCTGACC
>NW_004567129.1:25558714-25571279 GCF_000260355.1 Condylura cristata | reverse complement strand
TCAGTCTGCCTGCTCTGCTCCCCACTCTGTCTCTGGTGAATCCTCTCACCGCCCCCCCACCTCTGGCTTGTACCCCAGTTCTGTATGCATAAATAAATAAATCTTGAAAAAAAAAAAGGAGAACTTTAGCTCCTTCAAAGAGGCCACGCAGGTTACCCTCCCAAATCCACACTACAGCAAAAGCTACTTTGCGCCGATCCTGTTGTTCAGCCTAAATGAGGATCAAGTCCCATTTTAAGCATCCAGGCAAAAAAGTTAATAAAGAGATTTCGGAAGCACAGACTGTGTGCCAGAATTTAACTACCCCATGACACCAACCTAGAGGGCAGCATAATTGTAACTGTTTTTAAGAATTACAACTCACAGCTCCTCATGTGTCTGTCCCACTGCAATTTACAAAACAGCTAACAATGGACTTGGCATTAACTTTATGATCAATGTAATCATCATCCTACAGACAAGGATCTAATCTGACTGCCTAGGAAAAGGAAAATATGTCGCGCTTCTTCTAAAGACCTAGTGAATGATGAGGCGTAAATTTAAATTATTTTTAGCAAATCATTTCTCATTGCTCAGCTGAAGAGAAGAGCTAGTTATTACTCCGAGAGAGAGTGAGAGAGAGAGAGACAGAGACAGAGACACAGAGAGACACAGAAAGACAGAGGCAAAGAGAGACAGTGAGAGACAGAAAAACACACATAGTCCTTTTTCCCCTTGTCCCCCTCCCACCCTTTCCTGCCTCCCACCTCTGGTGTTTTATTTTTTTTTTAAAGATTTATTTATTTATGCACACAAGAACTGGGGTACAGGCCAGAAGTGTGGGGGTGAGAGGACTCACCAGAGACAGAGTGGGGAGCAGAACAGGCAGACTGAGTGAAATCTACTGCTGAGGGAGCAGTGGGGACAGGAGAGGTCTGCGGCGCCCTGTGGGTCACTCCCTGGCCGGGGATCCAACTCCTGCTGCTGTGGCTGCAGGAGCTTCACAGCACTGCACCACCAGGAAGGGCCCAACACCTCTGGTGTTTTCAGTCAGGATCAGTGGACCAGCACTGTGGCAGTGCCGTCACCCTTTCAAGGTACCCCTCTAGTGCTGCCTTGTCCACACCGACTCTTCCACTGGTGGGCAAATTGCTGGTGTTCTTCATTCCATTTTGTGTCTTGAGTGGCCTTGAATTTCACCTCAGGTCCTGCCCCTCCTCCCCTCCCACCTCCAGCACCTTGCTAGAAATACACTGTGATTAGTGACCCCTTAAGGAAAAGCACTAGTTGATCAAATCCTCTAGGGTTTTCTACCCAAATGTAATTTTCACTTCTTCGGTAGATGCGTCTTTGTTAAAAGAATAAAGAGTCAGTTAAGGGTATATATTTGAGTTTTTTTTAAAAATCTAAAAGTATGTACAATAATAACCTAAACTGCTAGAGAAACGAACGCACAGCACCAACCTCTGCTCCTTCTACTACCTGTGCAAACCTCAGGGTCATGCCTCCAACCAGCCCCTCAGGTGTGCAGAAGGAAGGACACCCAGGCACACCAGCCTTTCTGTGCTGGAGGGGACACCTGGACATTTATATGCCAGAGAAACAAAGAACAATGAAAAATCAAGACTGTGGCATTTAACAAGTGACCAAAACTTAGGTCATGAGAACATCAAACAAAAACCCAGCTATTTGAAAAGAGAGTAGAAGTAAGGAATAATGAAACAGGGAGAGTAAAACACTAAAAGCAAAATAAATTCATACACAAGACAACTATTTTTCAAAATTCTTGCTCAGCTTTGGATGTTCTGTTTGCCTCCCAGCTACAAACACATTCTTCACACATGCTGGGGAATGCTGTGGAGAACTAGTCAGCATTCAGAGGCTTAATCCACAGTCCCAGCACTGTGCCCCAGGGCGTAAGAGTCAGACAGACATTTGTCCTCAGGAGAGGTTAGGGGGTGAAATGCAAATATGCAAACAACCAGGTTTTTTCCCTAAAGTCCCAGGAAAAAGCACAGTTCCTATTGCTAATTTTTTTTTTCCCCTAAAGGAAAGAGGATGGGGAAGATTGTAATCTTTGGGGTTTACATACCTCACTGTAATACAATGTTGAGGGAGAAAACAATAGAAAGGAACAAACACACTTGTCATGGGTAAAACCTATACTCTGGAGAATCTGTTGACATATGTGTGACAGCTGATTTACCAGACTCACTAAAGATTTATTGATTTATCAATCAGTGCCTTTGGCGCTTGATTCTGGAGGGGAGTGTAGGGGGAATTAACAATTCCAACTAAAATAATATATTCTATTATGAGCGAAAATGCATGTGAGAGTCAATCCTGTCACTTTGTACAACATCCAATTACCAAAAAAGTATGTTATTCCTTGGGGGAATACCTAAAATTAAATTATTTAACAAAAAAAAAATATTAAGTAATCATAATTAAAGCCAATAGATACTTTTAAGGGATTTTTTTTAATAGACTCTAGAGAAGATAAAGCCATCTGAGAAACGTACTTGTGTAACTGGGTTAAGGACATGATCTTCTCTGTCAGATTGTGAATTGACTGCTGGCTTCATTAGGTAGTAGACATATTCTTGCAGGCTTCGCTAAGCCTCAGTTTTGTCATCTGTAAAATGGGGAGATACAGTATCCTGAGGAGAAATAATGGTGATAATGAATAAAAAAACAGCACCACAGCTGACAGGCCATCGACTTTCATTCCAGTGCTTCCATTTTTGTTACTGTTGTGCTAAAATCATACATTCTATCATACCACATACTCTTAGGGGGAAAGGATGTCTGAACAAACTCTACACATATGGGTTTTGTGGACTCCACCCCCACCCCAGACACTGGAACTACAAATCCCAGCATCACCAAAGAAAAGCACGCTGGGATCTGAGGGTGGATTTAAGCAGCCAGGTTTGATATAAAACCAGACATGTGGGCACTGGGGCCTCGTGGCCTCCTGGCTCATGGCTTATCTCCTGGCTTTTCACTAGCTTTCAGCATGCTATTGGGGTTCCAGGTCAGGGGAACTGGTAGGTCGCATTAACTAACTCCGTTCTCGTTCTTGCTCTCTCTTTCCCTCAGTTATTCATTTCCTTTTCTCTTGTAAATAAACTTATTATTAACCTTTTTGCAGTTGAATCTTATTTGAAGTCTCTTTAGGCACTTGGGTGAGGACCCACAGGCAACCCAGCGGCCACACGGGGGTTGCATGTAACACTACCATATATGACGATGACGGGCAACACAGGCTGACATGGACAGTCACTTAAAAAAGACAATTGGGCCCTCCCTGGTGGCGCAGCGGGTTAAAGCACAGCACTGAGAATCTAAAAAGCCGCTTCCGCATGAGTTCGATTCCCGCCTGCCCTGGAGGTGACCACATGGCGTGGCAGACCTCTCCTGACCACCGACTGCTCCCCTCAGCAGTGTACTTCATCCATCTGCCTGTTCTGTTCCCCACTCTGTCTCTGGTGAAGCCTCTCACCATCCCTGAGCCTCTCCTGTACCCCAGTTTTGTATGCACAAATAAATAAATCTTAGGAAAAAAAAAAAAAAGACAATTGAAGATGGATGTTTTACAAGGCCAGAAACCAAAGGTGAGAACAGAAGTGATGAACAAGTCATGAAACCAGCCATGGAACAGCCATGGAAATCGGAGGTAGAGAGGTAGAGAACTGTCAGTCAGCACAAAGAAACATCCGTCCTTACAGATGAACCCTACCAGATCTTAGAAGGAACAGATTATTCCACTATAGATAACATTCCACAAAGGAATGCTACCCCTCAACCCCAAAGAACACTATATATGATCTGCAGATTTTGCCTGTAAGACTGTCCACCCTTGTTTATACAGGAATCGCTTTCTCCTAATAAATCAGCTCCTTTTAAAGTGCAGCTCTTTGCTTGTATGTATCTATGCAGGCGTCTCTTTTTCCTAACAACTCTGCCCTTTTCAAAATGCAGACTTTTGGGCCCTTCCTGGTTGCGCAAGGGATTAAGACAAAGCACTATGAAGTTATCCCCAGCCACTGCAGCACAAGTTGGATCCCCAGCCAGGAAGCTGACGCACATGGCACAGCAGACTTCTCCTGTCTCCCTACTGCTCCTCAGCAGTGGATTTCAGTAGATCTGCTTGTTCTGCTCCCCACTCTGTCTCTGGTGAATCCTCTCACCCTCCTGCACCTTTGGCCTGTACCCCAGTTCTGTATGCATAAATAAATAAATCTTAAAAAAAGAAAAGAAAAGAATCACACATTCCTCGAAAAATAGAATGAATTCTAGGCCTTGGGCCCGGCAGACTGTGTTATAACAGAAAGTAAGGAATGCTTCCAAAAAGTGATGAGCCCCACGAAGTAACAGGACCTGGACTGAAGGGGCTACCACACTCCAAATCCAGGACAATTTAAATGTCAAACAATAAATAGGAATGAATTATAAGTGACTGAATAACAGAAATCCATGAGAAAACATGGAAGGTGGCTAGAGAGAAAGGATGGGTGGGTGAGGGAGAGGCAGACGGGAGATGGATGGAGAGACAGAGAAAGGAAGACTTTCACCCACAAAAAGGGACAATTAGTACCAACTATTAGAGACAACATGGTGGGAATGCTAGAGTTGGTGAATCACCATTTTCCAAACAGTGACGATTAGGTAGGCAAGAATCATCAATCTATGCTAAATCCAGGGTAAATGTTAATGAAAAACAAGATATTTACAGTTTTAAAATGTCCTCTCAAAGATACCTTATTGATTTAATTTTTAAACAGATTTATTTATTTATGCATACAAGAACTAGGGTACACGCCAGAGGTATGGGGTGGGGTGGGTATGAGAAGATTTACCAGAGACAGAGTGGGGAGCAAAACAGGCAGATCTACTGAAATCCACTGCTGAGGGGAGCAGTGGGCGGGTCAGGAGAGGTCTGTTGCGCCATGTGGGTCACCTCCGGGGCAGGGATTGAACTCATGCTGAAGTGGCTTTTAGCTTTTTAGTGCTGTGCTTTAACCCGCTGCACCACCAGGGAGGGCCCACACGTGTGTTTTTTGACTGGGATAGAGAAAGTGTAAGAAAATACTTTAAATGGGTCAATAAGCATAGACTCGAAACTAGCAAAGAGCTAGGGAACATCTTCATGGCTTCTGTTTTTAAACAGCAAAAGCATACATGTATTACATTAATTTTATAGACGTATCTAGATAAAAAGTCACACTTCTCAGTAAAATCAGAAACAAATTCTGACCCTCCCTGAAGCCCACTGGCTGCTCACAAACCGGACTTTTACCCCCATACAAGGCAGGGCTTCTTTGAGGCAGGGCTTGGGGTGGTGCTAGGCGGAAGGAAGGAGCCTTTTTCCTGCCAACCAGACTAACCTCGAATCTACGTGGCTTAGTGTGAAATTCACTCAGGTGGTGAACTCCACATAATAGAGTATGAGTCCTGGACAGATGCATTATACAATAACAGTAAACATACACAGAGCATCTTTTTTTAATCCATCAGATAATTTACAGACCGAAGACGTTTTGGTAGCTACTATAATATGCTGCCCTCTTGTGTCGAGGTCATTCTGTGTTTATTAACATCACACACACAAAAGAAAAGCCTTTCTGAAGTATAAAACCCACCCCCTACAGGGATGTGTGCATTGACTTGGAAAAGTCTGAATACCAAATCCCACAGGTGTTCACTGGAATATATGGGGGCACTTTCTCTACTGTGCCTGAATATACAAAGCGGTCTTGGTCAGTGTGCTGATACATTAGGAACCTTCTCTCCAGGAATTATCAGCTGTCTCCTTTACTTTTTTTTTAAAGTGGGTTTCTTCTTTTTAAAGACTTATTTATTTATGCATACAGAACTGGGATACGGGCCAGAGGTGCAGAGGCAGTGAGAGGATTCACCAGAGGCAGAGCGGGGAGCAGAACAGGCAGCTCTATGAAGTACATTGCTGAGGGGAGCAGTGGGTGGTCAGGAGAGGTCTGCCACGCCATGTGGGTCACTCCCTGGTGATCAAACTCGTGCTGAAGTTGCTGCAGGGAGCTTTATGGTGCTGTGTTTTAACCCATTGTGGCACCAGCAAGGGCCCTAAGTGGGTTTTTAAAAAAGATTTGTTTATTTATGTGTACAGAACTGGGGTACAGGCCAAAGGTGCAGTGAGAGTGGAGGTGAGAGATTCATCAGAGACAGAGTGGGGAGCAGAACAGGCAGGACTGACTGGAAAACACTGCTGAGGGGAGCAGCAGGGAGACAGGAGGGGTCTACTGGGCCATGTGGGTCACTCCCTGGTTGGGGATCGAACTGGTGCTGCAGTGGGTGTGGACAGCTTCACAGTGCGGGGCTTTACCCCCTTGTGTCACCAGGAAGGCCCCTCCCTCTTCGTTTTTAAAATGCAAATCATCAATGGCTTCACTGATTTCATGATCTACCAAAAGGTAACAGCTAGAAATTTGAAAATTCTGCATTTAGTGATTATTGTTTGATTTTCTCTTTCTTGACTCTTTCCTTGAATTTAGGATGAAAATGGCAAAGCTGATTTTTCACATATTCATCCTTTTTTCCCCCTATTTGCTCCTCTGCTACCGTGTTTCTAGGAAGCTGGCAGCTTGATCTGTTGGGGCTTCTGAATGCTGAATTAAAGGAGTAGCCAGTGTTTCCTGACCATATCCCTCTTGGCAATTCTGAGCTCAGCAGGCCTCATATACCCTGACACCCACATAGGAAGGTAGCTGCAGTTGGGGACCCTCAGCCACTTATTCTTCACTCCTGTGGTTCCTCTGAAATTATAGCCATGTTTTCTGGGGGAAATCTACTAAAAGTTGAATTTAGGAATAAGAAAAACGGCTTTAAAAAAAAGAGAGGTCTGAGCTACATTTATTCTTTTGTCTGGATATGAGAACACCAGGCAGATACATGTAAGAAATAAGTAAACCATCTTTAGTTCGTAAGATAAGGATCTCAACACTAAATGAATCAGAATAAACATGGACCCAGGTGCTCAAAACTCTCCCTATACCTGTCCTTTGAATTCAAATACAACAATGAAAAAGAAAAGTCTGTAATGAAGCACAACTGACCATCTTTTGACTCCTCTGCAGTTTACAAAATGTGTCCACAGAGCTACCCTCTGCACACAATGTATTTTCTGCATAAACGTCTGCACTTTTAAAATTGAGTTTTCTCTTTTTGAAGTACAGCTTCAAGCAACTACAAGTCTCCATCCTGCTAACCCCAGGCAGCAGTTGCTTTTAACTTCTATCTTTTATTTAAAAAACTTAATTGGAAGTTTTTGTAGCCAGAAGGAGCACTTCAAAGAAAGGGGAAAAAATGCCAAAAATTAATACTTTATGTCAGAGGTTAGTAAGGAAAGAAACAAAGATGATAGGAGCAAGGGGTTAATCGTATATAAAAAAAGAAAACTGGGAAAAAGAGAAGAAGCCAGGGAATGAACTGAAGAAAGCCAGGGAAAGAGAAGCCCCTAGCGTGACAAACAAGAGTGGGGGTAACTGTCCGTATGAGGTGAGACACAAATCTCACAGCTACATTTATAATTTCCAGGAGTCCAGCGGCTGGTGCCAGGCCCGCCCCTCTCTGGTCCCCTCGTCTCCAGTGGTATGTTAAACCATCACAGCTCTTCCGACACGCTCATTTCTCTGTGGACACATTTTGTAAACTGCAGAGGAGTCAAAAGATGGTCAGTTGTGCTTCATTACAGACTTTTCTTTTTCATTGTTGTATTTGAATTCAAATGAGTGTTCCTGTCACTGCAGAGTCCAAATCAACTTTGACAAAACAATCTACAACCTCAAGCATGATGCGTGCTCTGCCTTGCGGAGGCTTTGATAAGGGGAAGACGGTGATGGGCCGGGAGGTAAGGGCCCAGGGTCCTTGCCCCATCTCTGTCACCAGCTGATGGGAGGCTTGGGGATGGCCTCTTTCCCCCTTGGCAGCTCGGATGTGTCATGCTGAAGCAGGAGAGTGGGGACACTCCCTGAGATGCGCCCACTCTGGGATTTAAGGTTACTGATTCTCGAGTCACTGACTCCTCAAGGGTGTTTTGAACAGGTAGAGGAAATTTGATTGCACAGGTTCTCAGAGTGGATGTAAAAAATAGATTCTACTACTTCAAATGGGGCGGAGGGAGCATCACTCCACGTGGACAGGTCCTCAAGGTCAGATTAGTATTGCAAGATCTATTGCAAGATCTTTCTCTCTTTTTTTAAAGATTTATTTATTTGTGCATACAGAACTGGGGTACAGGCCTGAGGTGCAGGGGCGGTGAGAAGATTCACCAGAGACAAAGTGGGGAGCAGAACAGGCAGACTGATGAGATACACTGCTGAGGGGAGCAGCGGGTGGGTCAGGAGAGGTCTGCTGTGCCATGTGCGTGACGTCACCTGACATCACCTCCGGGGCAGGCGGGGATCAAACTCGTGCTGAAGTGGCTTTAGCTTCTTAGTACAGTGTTTTAACCCACTGCACCACCAGGGAGGGCCTGCAAGGTCTTTCTTACACCAAACGTCATGAGCCTGTTTTCATGCTCTGCTTTCTAAGGCTGCTCAGCTGCCCATTCAGAGCCGTTTCCCAAAATGAACTAGTAGGCCCCATCTGTGATGAAAGGATCCTTGGGGCAGGTGTGCAAGTGATGTGTGAGAAGGTCTGATGGTGGCACTGAGCTGGCCGAGCAGGCGAGGGCAGCTCGGCACCCCTGAGAGGTGGGTCTAAGCTGTCCCAAGCCGGGCGGAGGCCCTGGCTTCCCGATGGAGACAGTGTAGGGGTGACGATCATACCTCATTCCTGCTGCATGCAACCCGATGCCGGCCTCTGGACAAGACGTTCCTTACTGAGGCTGACAGCCAGTCAAGGGCCAGGTCACATAGGAGGAGCTGGACTGTCCAGTCTGCCATCCACAGCCCTCTACATGTGACACTGGCCAGCACACAGGGCCAATTGGATTAGGATGGGCTCAGGTCCAAAGGGCACTAAGGGGGTAGAGAGGCCAGGTCTCTTGTGAGGTCGCACTCCTTGGGGGAATGTGAATGGGGCGTGAAAACAAAGTGGTTAGTGATGAGAAAGGAAGGTTCCAGGTCCTGATGAAGTAGGCTGTGGAGCCAGAGAAGAAACAGACCCCATGCAGCAAGACCTCAGTCCCCCCACATACCCCCCACCCCCAACACACACACTGACATGCTCGACAAGTGGGAGCCAGGAGCTCCATCTGTGAGAGTCTGACAGGAAGGGAAATCCCTGCGTATCAGAGAGAAAATCGGAGTGAGCAATGTTAGGGACAAAAGTCAGACCTTCCTAGCCCCAAAAATGTTCCAGAGAGGCACAATGATTATTTTAAATTAAAGATGCTTGAGAAACTTTGGAAACTGGAGCCCTCTTCTGGCCCCTTCTGGCTCATTAAAGGCAGGAAGTGGGCTCTCCCTGGTGGCACAACGGGTTAGAGCAACGCATTATGAAGCTCTCCAAAGCCCTTGCAGCTGGAGTTCCACCCCCTACCAGAGCTGACCCACATGGCGCGGCAGACCGCTCCTGACCCGCCCGCTGCTCCCCTCAGCAGTGTACTTCGTCGATCTGCCTGTTCTGCTCCCCACTCTGTCTCTGGTGAAGCCTCTCGCCCACCACACCTCTGGTCTGTACCCAAGTTCTGCAAACATAAATAAATCTTTAAAAAAAAAAAAGTAGGAAGTAAATTTCCCCATGATAGAGAGTCTTCGATGCCAGGTGGGAAGGAGACATCTCATCTCTACTGACAAAGTCTTGAAGGACTATTTCTTCTAAATTAATGCCTGACTTGATAATTTCTTTGTTCTGTCACTTATCCCCAGATTTATTGCCTCTTTGTCTAAAAGATATGAAAGTAGTGTTGACTTTGGTCAGTTCTTTTGAACATCTTGGTAAGGAGATTCAAATGTATGAATTAAATTACACGAATTAATTTGGCTTTTTTTCTTCTCCTGTTAACCTGGCCTTTATTGACATGGTTATCCCAGCAAATAACTTAGAGGGAATAGACACATTTTTTTTCTAACAGGAGCATATACTAATGCTGAATGACCTTGTAGGCAAAAGCAGAGATAAGGAGAGTCACTATATGCTAAGTGCAACTTTAAAGCGATGCAAACCTAATTATGTGGCTCATGGTACATAATCAAAACTTAAAGAACTACAAGAAGGAGTAAGTGAATCTGCAATTATGGTAGGAAATTTTTTTTTAAAGATTTATTTATTTATGCCTTTAATAAATCATGTAAGATTTATTTATTTGTGCATACAGAACTGGGGTACAGGTTGAGGTGCAGGGGCAGTGACAGGATTCACCAGAGGCTGACTGGGGAGCAGAACAGGCCGACTGACAAAGTACGCTGCTGAGGGGAGCAGTTGGTGGGTCAGGAAAAGTCTGCCATGCCATGTGGGTCACCTCAGGGGTGGGGATCGAGCTCATGCTGGAGTGGCCTTAGCTTCTTAGTGCTGTGCTTTAACCCACTGCACCACCAGGGAGGGCCCATATGGTAGGAAATTTTAATGTGACTCAGCAATTCACAATAAAGCAATTGCAATGAATAAAGAGGTAGAAAAAAGACTGAAACCGTAAGCTTGACCTAATGAATCAACAACGAAAGAATTGAAACCTCTTCACTCACTCACATTTATGACATCTGATCATTCAGAGCTCTATGGCAAATACTAACAAATACTAAACACTCAAAAGCATACAAGCCTTGATCTCATCAACCATAACTGTCTAGAAATCAATATAATTTTTAAAATCTGTACATCTGAGGGCCCTCCCTGGTGGCGCAGCGGGTTAAAGCACTGCACTGAGAAGCTAAAGCCACTTCCGCATGAGTTCGATTCCTGCCTGCCCTGGAGGTGACCACATGGCGTGGCAGACCTCTCCTGACCCGCCCGCTGTTCCCCTCAGCAGTGTACTTCGTCGATCTGCCTGTTCTGCTCCCCACTCTGTCTCTGGTGAAGCCTCTCGCCGCCCCTAAGCCTCTGGCCTGTACCCCAGTTTTATATATACAAATAAATAAATCTTTAACAAAAAAAAAAATCTGTACATCTGAAATCTTTAAAAAATATATATATATAGAAGGCAGAGGAAAAAAATCATCATATAATATTTCTGCAGCCACAGAGCAGGATTTCTCTGTTGTCTTCACACAATACACTCACACACCCCTGAAAAAATGCTGTGCATTTTTCTGACGTCATAAGCAAATCCTGCTGACATCTTCACAAAATGGTTGAAGACCACTAAACAGGACTGCTACCTGCCTTTAACTTTCCAGACTAGCCCTTTCACAGGCAAACATTACTTAAATTCAAGCAGAATCCTTAAATTAACTTTTTCTGTTACATAAGTCACTTTTTACAAGGTCTTACCTGTCACCGAGATTCCCCTTAACATAATTTCTAACGAAAACTTGTCATTTACATTGAAGGCTCTTGAATTGTTTTTAGTACCAAGTCAAAATGTTTGAGTAGGTTGTTATAAACAGGCCTAGAAATGTCATTTTTCACTGAGTATTGGATCAATGTCGATGTTGTTATTCATTGAATAATAAAGGCATCACGCTGTCTTTCTAAAATTCCAACACAGAGTAATGAGACCAATTACGGGTAAGCTCAGCTCAGAGGAGACCGAGAGGGCAGATATTCTCGGCTGCTGTCCAAGTCGGAGACTGCAGATAGACGGAAGCTGCTGACGAAGCAGACCTCAGCCAGGAGGCTCAAAGTATGAGGGTCTCTTGGGAGGGGGATAAGATGTTCAACTTAAAATAAATAAATAAAAGGAAGTGGGGGAGAGGCATGGATTTAAAGTGTTTTCCAAATACAAAGCCATTTCAAACCCTTCAACCACTCTGCAAGGCATTAAGTTGCAATAAATATTTATTGGGCATTATTTCCACTCTGGAGATACAGTGGGGTAGAGCTTGCCTCTTAGTGGAAAAGAAAGATGAAATTAATAGTCACACTAATAATTATAAGATCATGACAAAGCCTCAAATGGCAAAGTTCAGGACTCAACCAGGATGTAGGTCTGGAAGATTAGGATAAAAGGGAAGTGAAACCTTAGGATGGGTTAATTACTGGGTTGTCGGGAAAGTCAGGATGTACAGAAAAATTGTGTCATGACTTTTCCGCTAACTCAATAAATGCGTAGAGATAGAGAGCTGCGTGTGGTTATAAAAAATAGCAGCAGTCCTTTGTTGCTCTCTTTTCCCAGTGGTAAAATCTTGCAAAACTGTAGATGCCACAATCCAGACTGATGAGGGGATGAGACAGTTCTTTTCACCACCAGAGTAGCTCATGTCCACCCTTCCTGTGCCCCCCAGCACTAACACACTCCCCATTTTTCACAACTGTGAATTGTATCATTTCAAGAATGTTAGACAAATGGAGTCATAAAAGCAGAAGGGAAAAAGTTCTGGCAGAAGAATCAACATGTATGCAGAACAGGGGAAGAGGATTAGCATCTCCCAGTAGCTACAAGGGCAGTTTAGAAAAGAAAGTCACCCTAAATGAGAGGCAGAGGGGTGAAAAAAACCACAGCTGG
>NW_004567129.1:25553161-25558474 GCF_000260355.1 Condylura cristata | reverse complement strand
GGGGATCGAACTCATGCGGAAGTGGCTTTAGCTTCTTAGTTCTGTGCTTTAACCCGCTGCGCCGCCAGGGAGGGCCCCACCCCTGCTCAAAATTTAACCCTCTCCCAAAACCATGCTTTCCACCATCAGCCCACAAATAATAACTATTTCAAAACTAACAAGGTCCAGTTGTCCTCACACCTCCACGGCCAAAGCTGTGCATTGCACAGACAATTGTACAGCCCAGGCCCATACAGTCGATTTCTGTCCTCAAACAGCCTTTCCTGTGCTGTGGAACAGTTTTAGGTTACACTAAAGATTTAAGCGTCAAATAATTAAAACAATGGTAAGTCAACAATGTTAGATCTACCAACCACAAAGGAGGCCTGTTTCCTTTATGTCAGCCTCTGTTGAGTGTTTCAGAAAGTTTCTCCAGAAACTTTACTGCAAATACCAACAAAGACAATAGTCAAGCATATGAATGGAGAAGGAAGCACTTGCTCCCTTATCAGACGCCAATGGGAAGTCCCACGCCTGCTATCTTTCAAGTGTCAAAGGGAATCAGGAATCAAAAGAAAATTCTGTGCATGGATCAAGTTTAATTTTTTAAAATTCTAAGTAGGGTAAACATTAGTATATACTTTTTTTTCAAACTCAGTTTGCCTAAAATGATGTACGAATTTCAACAATAGCAATTCACATTTAGAAGCGAAAGAAAGCTGAGTGCAGCTACCCAGCTCCCACCTTGAACATCCCCCTTCGGGAGGCCGCTGCCTCCAGGCAGTCAGCCAGGCAGCCACCCTTTCAGGAACAGACTCCTGGAGCTTTTCTGAGAAAGCCTACGATCCAAGAAGCCCAAGTGATTCAGGTCTCTGCTTCGAGCTCCCCCATGAAATGCGCTGTTTCATGGTCATCATCACTGCAGGAAAGCCAAGCCATCGTTCATGATATATAGCAACCCTACTCTACAGTTACGGAACATTCCTTTTCATATGCATTGTCTTACTTTCCACAATAAGGCAAGTATTAGTAATCCCAGCTCCCAAAGGAAATGCTGAAGTTCAGAAACACTGAGCATCTACATGAGGTCAAGGTGACAGAGCTGGAGACAATCCAGTTTTCTTGGCTTGAAATTCAAGGATTCCTGGGCTACCTTCTCCCTGGTGGCGCAGTGGGCTATAGCATGAAGCTAACAATAGTTGCTTTACCATGAGTTCGATCCCCCACCAGGGAGCTGACCCACATGGCGCGGCAGACCTCTCCTGTCTCGCCCGCTGCTCCCCTCAGCAGTGTATTTCAGTAGATCTGAATATTCTGCTCCCCACTATGTCTCTGGTGAATCCTCTCACTACCCCTGTACCTCTGGCCTGTACCCCAGTTCTGTATGCATAAATATATCTTAAAAAAAATTCAAGGGATTCTTCAACTCACAATATTTGACAAAAGCAGCCCATTACTCTGCCTGTAGACACCAGCCACAACCCACACCTCTCCCCACCCACCTGCTATCCATCAACCTTTTATTTCCTTCCCAAGTGATTGTATATGTTGGGTGTCTCCTTCCTCTTCTCTCTACATCTAACAAAATGAACATATGCTTGTATGGAACTTACGTTCTAGAACAGATGACCCACAAGGGTAAAGACTTTGTCTTGTTCACCAATAAATCCCCAGCATCTATAGCAGTGCACCCACTAAATGTGAAGTGAAATGAATGAATCAATCAAATATTTCTGGGGCACAATGTACAATGACCTCTACCCCTGCAGTGTGTCTCAGATTTACAGCCATATTAGGCATTAAAAAGTAGTATTTTTTGGGCCCTCGCTGGTGGCGCAGCGGATTAAAGCACTGCACTGAGATGCTAAAGCCACTTCCGCATGAGTTCGATCCCCGCCTGCCCCGGAGGTGACCACATGGCGTGGCAGACCTCTCCTGACCCACCCGCTGCTCACCTCAGCAGTGTACTTTGTCGATCTGCCTGTTCTGTTCCCCACTCTGTCTCTGGTGAAGCCTCTCACCACCCCTGAGCCTCTGGTCTGTACCCCAGTTCTGTATGTACAAATAAAAAAATCTTTAAAAAAAAAAGTAGTATTTTTTAAAAAAGATTTATTTATTTATGCATACAGAGCTGGGGTACAGGCCAGAGGTGCAGGGGTGGTGAGAGGATTCACCAGAGACAGAGTGGGGAGCAGAACAGTCTGACTGACAAAGTACACTGCTGAGGAGGCAGCAGGGAGACGGGAGAGGTCTGCTGCACCATGTGGGTCAGCTCCAGGGCAGGGATGGGACTCGCACCGAAGCGGCTGCAGCCAGCTTGCAGTGCTGTGTCTTAACCCACTGTGCCGAATGAACTCATGTGGAAGTGGCTTTAGCTTCTTAGTGCTGTGCTTTAACCTGCTGCGCCATGAGGGAGGGCCCTAAAGTAACTCTTTTTTTAAGTTACTTGACAGCAAAGACTGACTTAATGAGTTCATAGATTGGTTGGAGAAGAAAAATAAAGTTAAAGAGAGAAAAAGATAGCAGTAATAAGAATGATCAAAAAATATCACAAGATGGGGTCCTCCCTGGTGGTGCAACAGGTTAAAGCACCACATTATGAAGCTCTCAGAGGCCACTGCAACACGAGTTCAATCCCCGGCCAGGGAGGTGACCCACATGGCACAGCAGACCTGCCCACCGCTCCCCTCAGCAGTGTACTCTGTCAATCTGCTTGTTCTGCTCCCCACTCTGTCTCTGGTAAATCCTCATACCCACCATTCCTCTGGTCTGTACCCCAGTTCTATAAGCATAAAATATATAAATCTTAAAAAAAAAAATCCCAGGATGGCATGAGATTAGTTGCTCCTCAAATATGAACAAACATTTGCTACAGAAATTCATAGGAAGGAAAACACTGGAAGCTGGACTGGGGAGACAGAAAACGAACTTGAATCAGCCCTTGAAGAGTGAGTGCAGCTTACTGAGGCACGAAGAATGAAAACTCAGATCAAGCAGTTTTGCCAAAGAGAGTGTGGTTTAGTGACTCATCAGAAAGAAGGCTGCCAGAGGAGGGGCCAGCTCAAGAGGACCATTAAGGGAAGTCTAGAATTGATTTTCCAGGCAGTGGGAGCCACTTAAGGGTTTAATGCAACACTTCCCCATGATCCATGTGGTATTTGAGGAAGATTGGTGGGAGACTGAAGGATGAAAGGAAGCTGTTGCTAATCCACTCAGCCTCCCCGTGGGTGCTTCCAACTTACTCACATAAGCTCTGGGAGCCTGTATCCCCAACAACGGCTTCTGGATGTGCATCTGCAGAAAGTTCACTGCGGACATGGACGATTTCATGCAAGGGGTCACAGATAATGCCCTGCACTCTGCTCCCTCCTTCCCAAACCCAGACCAAGCATCAGCCTCTCCAGTCCAGCTCATTTTGTTCCACTCAGGTCCAGTTGCTTTTTTCTTTTTTTAATGAGATCTATGAGCAAAAATGTAAAGATTCCGAAGCACTCCCCACCTGCCCTTGCACCTGGCATCAGTGCTCATGCTCTCCATCTGGTCCGAGGTCTTGTGGGATTCCCATTCCATTGCCTCTCATGTCTTTGGTGGTAACAGCAAAAGCTGTGTCTTTACAGAGAAACAAATACCCATTATTTTCATCTTAGTCTCTACATGTTAAGATTTCATCCTCTAGAGAAGATGCTATAGAACAAAGTACTGAAACACTGTCACTATGTGGGGGCGAGAATTTGATTTCACCCTTCAAAACACTGTCAACATTTGGCCTCCCTGGTGACCTGGTTAAGTCTCAGCAACATTACTGCTATCGTCTGAGTTCCATCCCCAGCCAGGAAGCTGACCCACATAGCACAACAGACCCCCCGTCTCACCCACTGCTCCCCTCAACAGTGTAATTCAGTCGAGCTGCCTGTTCTGCTACCCACTCTGTTTCTGGTGAATCCTCTCACCCACCCCCACACCTCTGGTTTACACACCATTCTTCTATGAGAAAAAAGAATAAAATAAAAAAAAAAAAACCAGTGTCAGCATAGTGGGGAGTCTGTATAAGGTTATGTGCCCCATCAAATCATTGTGAAAACTGCACCCAGGGAAGAAGCCTAAAACATATCCTCTCCATTCTGTGCTGGGCACGAAATAAGCCCATTAGTGGGAAACTAGGAGGCAGCAACTGAAGACCCCGTCTGAGAAGTAGATTTATTTTATACTTTAAAAGATAGAACAGCCAGCGATATGACCTCATCACATTCCTTAATATCTCTAGATAAATTTCCTTGGGAGGAAAGAAACAAATAATTTTAGGAGATTACTTATCTACCAGGCCGTCTTTCAAGCAGTTTTCTTAGACTATTCACTCTTCAAAACAATGCTTTTAGGTGGGTACTACCCACATTTACCAATGAGCCTGAAGGATATTTAGTTACTTGGCCAAGGTAGCATACAATGGAAGTAGTGGATCTCGGATTCAACATGGTCTCATCTCCCTTACACTGCCTGGAGCACCTGCTTTCATGTGGTATGTAGGCTGTGGGATCATGAAGGCCCCAAACTGCCTCTCTGATCAAGTGCACAATTCCATCCTTTCCATTTTGTTATATATGATCCAGTTGCTTCTCTAATCTAATTTCATTATTTCATAGAAAACCAACTGGCGGAATTCTAGCAATTCCGCTCCTAGGTAAATATCCAACAGAATTATGGATGGTGATCATGTCCATCAAAGGATGGGCACAGTCTCTCAGTTACAATGTGTAGTGAAAGAAGATGAGTACTTTACGATTCCATTTCCAGGAAGTTCAAAAATCATCAAAATGTCATCTATCCTATTAGAAGTTAGGACAGGGGAAATATGCTCCCGGTGGAGGGGAACAGATATGTCTAAAAGAGAGCAGATGCTTTAGCACAAGTCAGAGCAGAGACACCAAATTGTCACTGTGGTCTTCACATTGAGGGTAAAAACTTTTTTAAAAAGGCAGTTTCCCTGGAGAACATTATTATTATTTTATTATCTATTTATTTCTGAAGAACTGGTGTATAGGCCAGTGGTACAGGGGTGAGAGGATTCACCAGAGACAGAGTGGAGAGAACAGGCGGATCTACTGATGTCTACAGCTGAGGCGAGCATTACCATTATGTGAGGCAGGAGCAGTCGGCAGTGCATGTGGGTCAGCCCCCTGGCAGGACTGAGCTCAAGCCTGAGAGGTGATAGTGCTGAGACTTAACCCCTAGACCACCAGGGAGGCCCTGGAAAACATTCTTGATGCAGTAAACCCCTCAGCAGTGTACTCTGTCAATCTGCCTTCTGCTCCCCACTCTGTCTCTGGTGAATCCTCT
>NW_004567129.1:25543400-25552456 GCF_000260355.1 Condylura cristata | reverse complement strand
GGAGGTTGCTGGCCAGGTGGGCTCTTACGTTACAGCGCCCAGGTGTTTCCCGAAGCGTCTGCCCAGAACCCTGGCCACACGCTCCGTCCTGCTCGCTCCCACCCTGGGCTCCCTGCTCCGCCCCTCCGCCTGATCCCACCTGCTGCCTGGGGTCACCTGGGGACGATTGGTCTAGCTGACCTGCTCGTTCTTCTGGAGTTTTCCAGAAACAGCCCAGATGACTCCTCTCCTGCCCCGCGCCGGGCTCGCTCTATCTGCTTCTTTGTGTTGAGTCATTAAAACCGCTGCGTACCTGGGACGGTAAAAGTTAAAGAATTTGTTTAAAATCGGTCCCTTTCTGGTGGCGCAGTGGGTTAATGCACAGCCGGTTAATGCACAGCACTAAAAAGCGAAAGCCACTTCACATGAGTTCAATCCCTGGCCGGGAGATGACCCACATGGCCGGCAGACCTCTCCTGACTGGCCGGTTGCCCCCCTTAGCAGTGTACTTCGTTAGCCAGACTGTTCTGCTCCCCACTCTGTCTCTGGTGAAGTCTCTCATTCCCCCGCACCTCTGGCCTGTACCCCAGTTCTATATGCATAAATAAGTAAATCTTTAAAAAAAATTGCTTAAAAGCATCCAAAATATGCTAGGGTGTGAAGTTGATTGCAGGTGCCCTGGCACCTACCTGCGTTGCGGGTCGCCCCAAGGTGGACTGCCAAGCCAGGTGCCATGCAAGTTCCCACTATTTTGCAAGTCCTGTGCCCCCTACAACCAAGGCTCCTAAATGACCTGCTCAAGGAGATCAGCCCAGCTTTGTCTGATTGGAAAGCTAGGACGTTTAGGCTACCACATGTGGCTTCTGCCTCGCCCATCATTTTCAAAAACTTTATTGACACGTGTATTTAAAAAAATGCACGTGCTGCATATTTTTGCAGCATCATGGATGGAGATGGAAGGGATCATGCTTAGTGAAATAAGCCAGAAAGAAAAGAAACAATACCGGGTGGTTTCACTCGTAGCAGGACTGTAACGGACCAGGCTAGAAAATAACAGTAATAATGAACAGCTATAGACCAGAGACATTTTACGGAGGTGGAGTGGAGAACAGGACAAAAAATGAGGGGGGTGGGGTGGGAGTGAACCGGACTATGGTGATGGCACACGGGTGATTTGGTGATGGGAAGCCCACGGGGCTTACAACTGAGATGGAAAAAGGCACAAAATGATGTAAAAGTAAACTGTTCTATTTTTAAAAATGCATGTGTTTAATGTATTCACTTTGGCTTTTACATATGTATGTAGACCCACCTGAAACTGCCACAATCAGGAAAATCAACCTACCCATCAACCCCTGGGTTTCCTTCTGCCCGTTTGTAGCTCCTCCTCCCAGCCACACACACCAGAGCTGCTCCTCAGGTAACCAGACTTGCTTTGAGTCACCGTAGAGTAATTTTCATTTTATATAAATGGAATCCTACACACTGTGCTTTGGATCTGGGGGAGTCAGGTTTAATTGTTTTGAAATTCATCTTTGTTCACTCCTTTTTAATGATTGGATAGTGGTTCAATTTGTGGCTAGACAACAGCTGGTTTATCTAGTCACACACTGCTGGGCTTAGTTGCTTGCTACTAAAAAGCCGTCAAGGTCAAGTACAAATCTTGTAGGGATGGATGCTTTTATTTGGCTTAATACCTACGGAGAAATGGTTGTATCATATGGCAAGTGTATGTTTAATTCTTCCAGAAACTGCCAAACTAATTTTCCAAAATGGCTGTTCACTTTACATTCCCACCAGCAATTCATGAACATTCTAGATCTTCCCTATTCTCAAATACTTGCTAGTTATTCTAAATGATGTGTAACAGTATCTCATTGTAGACTTGATTTGCCTTTCTCTAAGGACTAATGGTGTTGAGCAAACTTTCATGAGCTTATTGGACATCCATCTCTGTTTTAACTGGGGTACAGGCCAGAGGCTCAGGGGCGGTGAGAAGCTTCACCAGAGACAGAGTGGGGAGCAGAACAGGCAGATCTACGAAGGACACTGCTGAGGGGAGCAGCGGGCAAGACAGGAGAGGTCTGCCATGCCATGTGGTCACCCAGGGGCAGGCGGGAATCGAACTCATGTGGAAGCGGCTTTAGATTCTTAGTGCTGTGTTTTAACCCGCTGCACCACCAGGGAGGGCCCAACTTTGCCCATCTTTTAAAATTAAGTTCTTTATTCTTTTACACTTTAGTTTGAAAGTTCTTTACAGAATTAGGATGTGTCTCTTGAGGAATAGTTTTTCCCAATACGGGCTTGTCTTTTTGTTTCCTTGAAAGTTTGTTTCATTAGCAGAGCAGATATCATTAATTTTGATAAAGTTCAATATATCAAATTTTACTTGTAGATGATGCTTTTGGTGTTATATCTTAGAAATTTTTGCCTAATCCAAGGTCCCTAAGATTTTGTCTATTTTTTTTTCTCTAGCAATTGTATAGTTCTAGGCTTTAAAATTATGCCATTGATTTATGTTACATTAATTATACACACACACACATACACATATAGAGAGAGAGATGGATTGAAGTTAATTTTTTTTTTGGCACATAGATATCCAATTGTTGCAACCACTTGTTGAAAAGCTTATCCCTTACCCCAGAATCCTTTGCCACCTTCTTATAAATGAATCAACCATATAAATGTGTACTAATTTATGGAATCTTCTCTTGTGTTTTTGTCTTCCTGTTTCTATTTTAGAAGCGGCCGGCATGGCACGTGCTGAAGTAGCCCCTCAAGGTTCACTTGACTCAGACGAGTGAGTTTCCGCCCTTGCTCTGTTCGGTGTCCCTGGGAACTGGCCTGTTCGGCTGCCAGGACCTTGGCCTGAACTCGTCCACGTCTAACTCGTCCGCGTCTGTTCAGACACAGCTTTCGCAGCAAGGGCTGCATCACGCTGCTTTCATGTGTGCTAAATTCTTTATTAGCGTGTAACCAGTTTACACTGTTTTGTATAGTGAAAGTGTATTTTCAGTGCTACCCGCTGGCTGATTTGATCTTTAGGAATAAAATTAGAGTTAACTGCTAAAAAAAAATTCTATTTTTTTTTTAAATAAAGACAAGTGTTCAGATTTATTTGGAAATTCACAGTTTCTAATGGCACTACAGCTTTGTAGTTACATATTGAAAGTCATCTTTTCACAACACCGGATGCCGCACACAGATGGTGTAACTTCCTGCTTTACCTCCTCTCTGGACCTCTTTCAGTGGGCTCCCATACAGTCAGGTCCTCTTGCTCTGAAAGGCCAATGTACAGACTAGGTCTGTCCTCCCCATTCCAGTTATCACCCTATGAATTTTGTTCCTATGTAAGTCCAGCAAACTCACCTCTCCTGTATCACGCCTAGTGGCACAAAACGTGCTTTAGTGCCCTATCATCATTTAGAATATCACACCCTTTGATCTTAACATCATTTGCTGTTTGCTCTTTTCCTCGGCCCAGTATGGCAGCATATTCCACTCTTCTAGTTAAGGAACTTTTCTCCAAACTATGCTTCTAGCCTTTAGATATCTCAACTTCCTACCTCTGCTACTTCTCTGGGGTTCCTGTTCTTATCTCTTGTAGGAAGCATGCCATTATGGTCGATTTCCAGGGCTCCGAGGCACAAAAAGACTCACTTTTTTTATAGTTCTGGCAGGAATTCAGGACATCCTAGGAACAAAGGACATTAGGTATCTCCTGACAAAGTTCTCACAGAGATCAATGACAAAGTTCTCACAGCCAGCCACATCGTTGGTTTAGTACTCTTTGAATCTCCCAAGAAATAAAAGCCAACAGAGATTGCTGGCAGACATAATCCAATTACATATCCAAAACCATCAGGAAAAGCATACCAAAGGTTATTGTTGAACAACTTTTGCTACAGCAGTTTCCCAGAGAAATCAGACTGCCAGAGAGGTGGAGAGAGAATTTACTTGTCACACTGACAGGCTCAGTGGGATGGGTCTCAGTGGGATGAGTGGGAGTTACAGAAATGGCCAGGTTTTCTACTGTTTGTATGAAGAAACTTGTCATTTCATTTATCATAACAAGCATTATTTATTATTTGGGAAGGGGGTCAGGGTAGCCATGGCTACCCCCATAAACTGGGGGTATAGTACCCTCAGAAGCTTCTCTGCTCTAGCAAGCAGCAAAATCAAAGCAGCAGACTCCCCAAGCAACAAGCCTGGGAAAGTAACAAAATCTAAGCAGACCTGGGAAACTTCCAGCTTTATCACACCCAAATAAGAAAAGTCAAAGGCCATCACCCCTCAGCCAGGTACCATGTCCCCATCTGAGATACATCCTAAAGGGTGGATCAGAGGTGACGAGTGTTCAGGAGGAATCCTCGTCATGGAAACAGGAAACAGTTGAACGGGGCACACAGATATTGCTACCTATTCACTTCATGCAACCAGCCTCCAACCACCCCCTCCCACTACCCAGGCCACAGGGTGACCACCATGTCACAGGAGTGGCCTTGTGTTACTTCCAAGCTTGGGTTCCACCCCACGGCCTCTCTCCCTTGCTCACTTGCTTATCTGAGGGAGCCACAGACCACTGCGCAAGTTGTCCCAAGAAGCACGCTCTACAGAGAAGAACTGAAGCCCCATCAGCAGCCAGTGAGGAATGGGACCCCCACAGCATGTGAGTGTGGGATTGGATCTCAGCCCAGTTGAGCCTCATGATGGCAGAAACCCTTGATCACAGAAGGGTCAACCTTATTAGGGGGTCCTGAACTAGAACACTCAGTGGAATACTCAGCCTCCTAATTCTCAGACCCTGTTTGTTGTTTTTAAACTTCTAAGTTTTTGCATAGTTTGTGAGGCAGCCAAAGAGAACTTAGAACATTTAGCTGTTAGCATTTACTTCATGTATGTGTCAGTTTTGATGATGTGCCAAGCACCATGGGTACCCCTGCCTCCAAGATCAGCATGGAGACAATGAACTGTGATGCACACGCTCTTCGGGAACTTTCCTTACAACACCACGAGGCCAATAAACTGATTTTGATTTTATGAATGAGCGATTAAACATCATGTTCCCAGATGTCAGTTATCAACTGTAATAAAATAATTAATAAAATTAATTTGGTTGCCAGCATCCTGTTGCGAGTGTCTTTGATGGTTAGATATGCAAGAGAAAATAGACACATTCCATGGGGAACACAGATGTAGTAAAGTTTTACAGGCTCTGGTGTGTTCGGCAAGTAGCTCTTGCCAGGGGCAGGGGACCCTGCTTCCTGTGTGTCATAGGACACTCTCTGGGGAATCATGGTCTTATCCTTGCCTCATATGTACCTAAAAGCCTCAGGTATGTGAGGTATTGGCTGGGGTGCAGGCAGCCATTTGTGTGGGATGTGCTTGGGAGCAGCCCCCATTTAAAGATAGACTTGGCAACTGGCAGGGGTTGGATTGCCACACGTCTTGAGTAGATCAGCGTAAAGTGGGCATACGTAAAGTGGGTAGCTGCAAGTCAGCATAGTTTAAGTCCATCACGTCACCTTGTCGTGCTTGTCTCTTGGCTCTTGAGCTTACTTTACTTGTTCTTGTCTTTTAGTGAATAGCAGTATAGAAACCATACATTTAGTTATTTTCAAAGAAAAGGATTTTATGTAAAAACAGTAAAATGATGGTTATCAAGGACTTTGAAGTAGGATCTTTATTATTCCCATCACAAAAATAAGTCATTATGTGATGTGGTAGATGGACTCTGGCTACAACGCTGATCACACTACAACATATACAGACATTAACTCAACATGGTACATCTCAAAATTATAGTGGCATATGTCTAACATATAGAAACCATATATTTAAACATACAAAATTTAAAATTTTTAAATTTTAAATGCCAATAAATGTATGGGACTTTCCAGTGGTACCAGATTGATGTGTTAGCTAATAATTGAAGGATATATGTGTCCTTCATTAATTTTGACCTTAAGCTGGAGGGCACGCAAGTCTACCAATCACCAAAATTAAGAAATTTTATCTTCACCAAATTGCAGAAAATACTGTATGTTAAAAGACTCTTTTCTACCCACTAAATTATAATTGCATTTAAGAATGTTCAAAGGTTGAGGAAATTTAAATCTTTCTACTGATGGCTACATCAGGTTTGATCATCCATATTTTTGCTATGAATACATTTACTTATGAATAAATAGGTTGTATCAATTAACAGTATAACAGCTGGAACAATAAAAGTGAAAATTAATGTCTTTGCATATGATTTCTGGTCCCAGTTGGAATTTTCATATTTCTTGGATTTTTATTTCAAATTGGGATATTTTTGGTTATCAAGGAGCATGAAAATGAAGTTGGCAGACAGTTCTATGTTGCAGGAGAGGAAGTAAGGACAATTCTCTCTAGCCTGTATGTGGGATGATTAATGCTACTGCCTCGATTAAATTCAGGTCAATGCTAGCACAGATCAGTCATGTTTATAAAAAAGGACTGAACCTCCTCCTACTTCCCCAATGCTATCCCAGCCCCCACAACCATTCTTCCTTCATTTTGCTCTGTTCAGTACAAAACACACCTGACCTGCTGTGTGTGTGTTTTTCTAAGCAAGTCAGAAATGACCATCCTGGGCTACTCAAAATTTTTCAAGGAAGATGCAACCCTGTGAAGATAACCCTCCCTTTCTCCCCCCCCCTTTTTTTTTTAATAAATCCTATTAATTTTAATTCCTGTGTTTTTTAGAAAAGATTTATTTGTCTATGCATACAGAACTGGGGTGCAGACAGAGGTGCAGGGGCAGTGAGAGGATTCACCAGAGACAGAGTGGGGAGTAGAACAAGCAGACTGATGAAGTACACTGCTGAGGGGAGCAGCGCCTGGGCCAGAAGAGGTCTGCAGCGCCATGCGGGTCACCTCCGGGGCCAGGGATTGAACTCACACTGAAGCGGCTGCAGCTAGTTTGCAATGTTGAGTCCTGCGCCACCAGGAAGGGCCCTTCCCCTTTTTTTATTTTTGTAAAGAATTTACTTGTATGGGCTCTCCCTGGCGGTGCAGTGGCTTAAAGTGCAGCACTATGAAGCTATCCTCAGCCACTGCAGCTCTGAGTTCTATCTCTGGCCAGGGGATTTCCATGTGGTTGTGAAAGCAGAGACTAGCTGCCGAAGATGTTCAAGAGGTAAAATGGATTCATATGGTTGGCTGGCTGGATGAGGGTGTGATTACTCAAAGTCCAAGTAGGTTTGGATCAAGGAGAAGCGTAGAGGGGCCACACAGGGCTGTGGTGTACAGCCCCATGCAAAGGCCGCTGGTGTTAATTAGCATCAGGTACAAAGGCCGGGCAAGCTGCAAGCCAGGGTGGAGTGACCAGGGGCAATTGCCTGTGGCATCAGTGTTCCTGCTGCTCGGAGCATGTTATACTATCTGCCTGCTATCTTCAGCAGATACTGGGTTCCCAGGATTGGGTCTTGGTGAGAGACCTCTGCTTGACCACACTTAGCTTGACCAGCCAGAGTTCTGGGCACCAAGACAATAGTCCTGTGAACAGGAGGGCTGCAGATCCCACAGTTGGTGTTTCGGAGGCATCACCAGGGGATGTCTGTTACCAGCAGTGCCCGGGGGGGAGGCACCCTGGCCAATCTGCCCATGGAGAACAAGTAGACAGGCTGGATGAAAAGACTTTTCAAATAAAGTATTCAATGAATCCGTGAGAAAGTAGGAAGCACTCAAACCAAAACCAAACGTAGGGAGAAACTGCTTCCCCTTTACCTTGAGGACATTTGCTAAATACTATGAACTTGACGTTTGGATTGCATTTCCCATTCGGATGTGGAGTGCAGGACACAATTTGGGGCCGATCCAAAAATAGACAGTCTAACAGGAGACCCACCATAAGGCAGAGGCCCCAGAGACCAGACCCTTAAAGCAATGACAGACTAGAAATAAACTCCCCCTGCTCATGGATGGAATTTCATGGAAAATTACCACTCCTGAAATGTGGTCTCAAGAAAGGATGGGAGCAGACTCCTGACTTTATAATGACAAACAAGCCTCATGCAATATTCCAGTGCTGGTCCTGGAACTTGGTGCAAGGTGAGACTTGTGCATATATGGAGGTGTGAACTTGTGCACCCCAAATTATATCATTATGTAGACATTTGTGAATTAGTAAAAATTGAGAGAAAAAAAACCCAAACCAAGCCAAAACAAGTTTGCAGCCAAAATTCATCTTATCAACGTGTTTTAAAAAAGATTTCTGATGTTTCAAAGTTCTCTTGCTCTGATAGTACCCCAGGTCATCAGGCAGAAACAACTGCAAATCCTTCCTTGTAACCTCAAAGAATTTACAAATCATTCATAAAATAGACAAAGAAGATGTAAGGGCCAGCAGAGAAATGACATAACAGAATCAGACAAGGGAGGATTATGGAGTAATAAAAATTTGCATTCAAGCACTGTTTACAATGGCCAAGTTAATGAGTAAAATCAATGGCCAAGTACAGAAGAGTGGATTAAGTATTCTTCATATTGTGGAATACTACTCAGCTATAAAAAGGTGAACTCTTTCCATTTGTGACATATAAATGGAACTCAAAGGGGTCACAAAAAAAATTTGCATTCAATATATAACAACAGCATTATAAAGGTCTTGAGGGGGAGATAGGGATATACCCTTGAAAACTTCTTATGCTATCATTTGAAGGTAGTATGTGACAACTTAACTAGGTATTATTAACTCTAGAGCAACACTAATAAAAAAAAGTCATGTCTCATAAGGCAACAAAGGGGAAAAATGTATTGATTCAAGAAGACACAAAAAGAGGAAAAGGAGAACAAAGAACAGAAAGAACAAGGAGACAACAAGCATCAAGATAATAGCCTTAAATGGAATCCTATCAAGCATATTAAACAGTCTAAACCTGTCAATGAAAAGGCAGGCTCCCAGAGTAGATTAATAAAGCAAAATTCAGCTTATGTAGTTTATGAGAAACACTTTACCTATAAAGACACAAATGGGTAGGGAAGATATGGAATCAACCCAAATGCCCCAAGAAGATGTGGTACATATATGCAATGGAATATTACTCAGC
>NW_004567129.1:25538783-25541920 GCF_000260355.1 Condylura cristata | reverse complement strand
AAGACCAGGAACAGGAGTTGATGAGGCTGTGGTATAAAAGGAACCCACGACCCTCCCTGGTGGCGCAGCGGGTTAAAGCACAGCACTAAGAAGCTAAAGCCACCTTAGCATGAGTTTGATCCCCGCCCCGGAGGTGACCCAGATGGCACAGCAGACGTCTCCTGACCTGCCCGCTGCTCCCCTCAGCAGTATACTTTGTCAGTATGCCTGTTCTGCTCCGCCTCTGTCTCTGGTGAATCCTCCCCTCTCCCCCAGTATCTCTGGCCTATACCCCAGTTTTGTATGCATAAATAAATAAATCTTAAAAAAAAAGTGTTTGGGGGGAACCCACAAACCCACATACACTGCTGGTGGGAACATAGACTGCTCCAGTCCCTGTGGAAAACATTATGGAGGTTTCTCAAAATATTGAAATGATCTACTACATCCTCTAGCAATTCCACTCCTGGTTATTTACCTGAGTAATACAAAACCACTCATTCTAAGAGATCAGTGCACTCCTGTGTTCGCTGCAGCACTGTCTACAATAGTCAAGTTATGGAAACAGCCTAAATACCCAAGGACAGATGACTGGACTGGGAAGGTGTGATATACATGCATGATGGAATACTTCGCAGCAATGAAAAAGAAAAAGATGAAATCTCATCATTTTAGAAAATGTGGATTGAATGAGAAGGAATTATTGAGATAATTTTATGTTTTCTTTTATTGAGAAGGACAAAAACAAATACTGAATTTCACTCATGCATGGGATATAGAGAAACAAAATAAAAGACCAGAACTTTGTTGAAACCAAGACAGATTCTAGAAATCTGATTGCAGAATTGAGGATACCAAAGCAGAAATTGTGATGGGAAAAAGGGATTCTAAGAAGTACAGGTGTGGTCCTACCTTTGAATCTTATGTAGTATTGTAAAACAATGTACCTCAATAATAATAATAAAAAAAGAATAGGTAGAAATATATAAAGAAAAATGTGATAGAACTGCAGGGAGAAAAAGACAAGCCTGTAGTCACCTGGGTAGGCACTGGCTGAGATTATGCTTCTCAAACAGACACCCAGATGGCGTCATTGTTGCTGCTGAGTAGGAAAACACTAGATGCTAAACCAGAGGCATATCTAGAATGAGCTACCGAAAGGAAGGCAAGGGCTTAACACAAATCCTTTTCATGCTTTAGCACTTCCCTTTGCTTTTCTTCCTTTAGTTTTCTCTAACTTGAGGGAGATGCTAATTTCATTGTTTTCCAGGCTCTTTCTTTAATCTGTGCATATAAAGCAAACTTTTTCTTTGAGGCTGGTGGGTACCTCACTATACTGGCATACATATTTTCATTAAGTAACCAAAATATTTTCTAATATCCATGTACTTTCTCCTAGGACTGGGATTATTCATTGTCAGACATACAGGAATTTTCTAGTTGTCCTATTGATTTTTCAGCTGATTACTTCCTGATAAAGAAAATCCTCTAGAATTTCAGACGTGAGAGGATATCTGTCGAAACTTGCTTTTAATACAAGTATCTAGCTGTTGAATGCACGCACAGTAAGCCAAATTTGCTATTGTGTTGTTCAGAGGTAAGCTTTCATACTTTTGTCTACTTATTCTGATACTGAGAAATTCTTACAATCTACCAAAATCATTGATTTATCTACAAATTAATTCCAGCCCTCCCTGGTGGCTTAGGAGTGAAGTCTCAATGCTATCATGCTTTGGCTTGAGTTTGATCCCTGGCCAGGGAGCTGACCCACATGGCACAGCAGACCTCTTCTACCTCCCCACTTCTCCCCTCAGCAGTGTATTTTAGTACATTTGTTCTGCTCCCCACTCTGCTTTTGGTGAATCCTCTAATGTCCATATATCCCTGGCCCACACCCCAGCTCTTCTATGCAAAAATAATAACAACAATAATTCCAGTGAGAGTGGAGAATGATGTCTTGGCATACATAGCTCACTGGAGGAAGCATAAAGTTAGAGATGAGTAATCTGAAGCCTTCCTGATTGATGTCAGGCTTTTGGGGACTATAGGAAATTCACCCTCTTTTGACACTTTTATTCATAATCTTGGGGGACTGTGCGCAAAGCTCAGGGCTCACAAAGGCTATCGAGACCTTCCCAGGTATGAGATTTCAATGAGCTGTGGAGTAGACCCAGAAAGGTTAAGAAAATGGGGTCATCTGAACTCTCCAAGTGCGTGTGGAGTGATCTGACGTGCAGGGGTGAAGGAGCAGCTGTCCCCAGCTGTCTCGGGCCATCATGCCACGGGGACCAATTGGAGAGCACCGGCTGGGGGGGGTGACCTGCTCTTGGCAGGGATCAGTGTGCGTGGCAGGCCCAGAACAGGCAAGGCCAGGGTGGAAGGAAATCTGAGCCGACTCCCATTTGTGGGCAAACCGCTGCCTCTTGTAAACGGAGCCCTCGCATGTAGACTCGGCATCTATCAGAGAGGAAAATGCAGGACAAAGGAAAAGAAATTCCACTTTGTACAGATCTTTCTAGCTTCTATTCTGAGGAGGGCGGTTTCCACTGCAAGATAAAAAGTGCCCAAAAAGATTTTATTTAAATTGGGATTTTTGGAGCAAGCTCTTGTTCGGACAAACCACCTGGAGCTCGCCTGGATCTTCCTTGAGGCCTGAGGCTTCCTTTGTTCTGTTCCTTCCAGCAAATGCACCTCTGGGCACTGTTTTTTACCCCAGTAACCAAAGGTTCCAAGAGATATAAAAGCTCCGGTTTTCTCAAAGTATTGGAAGGTCTGAGCAAAATGTGGTCATACATTAAATTATGCAACGTATCACTAATTGGTGTCTAGATGAGTAAAGAAGCCTTGCTTGAAGATCTATTTTTAATTTATTTGTGTGGGAAATACCTTTTCTCCCGGCCTGTAAAAGAGCTTTCTGATTTATAAGGATATCACCATAATTGAATAATGAGACGCTGCTTAGCAAGTTGTTAAAAAATATTCTCCCCCCCTCCAGTTACATTTTTTTTTAAAGTAAATAAATGCCATCATTTCCATTCTTAATGTAAACAGCATGGTCAATTTTTTCCTAAATCTGTCTCTCTTATAGTGAGTGAGCTTGTAATGTAAGAGAGTTGGAAGGGACATTTGAAAATGGTCCTTACTTTCTATATCTATAT
>NW_004567129.1:25536224-25538348 GCF_000260355.1 Condylura cristata | reverse complement strand
ACTCTGTTGGTGGGAATGTAGGCTGACTCACCTCTGACAGAGAGCAGCGTGGGGATTCTTCAAAAGGCTAATAATGGATCTGCCATGTGAGCCAGGGATTCCATTTTTAGGCATCTATCCAAAGAACACTAATTTAAGAGGAAACTTGTACTCCTGTGTTTACTGCAGCACAATCTACAAGTCAAGCAATGGAACAACCTAAATGCCCCAGAACAGATGAGTGGAACAAGAAGATATGATGCATATACATGATGGAATACTATCCAGCTATCAAAAAGATCAATGCGTGCCATTTGTTGATGCAACATGGATGGAGCAGGAAGGGATTATTCCAAGTAAAATGAGCCAGAAGGAGAACAAGAAGTCCCAGATGGGTTCACTTATACAGGGAATGCAGAGAAACCAAAGGAACAGACAAACTGTAAGCATGATCTTGAAGCAGACAACATATCTGAGATGTTCAGAAGGGGAGGGGCAGGAGGAGGAAGAGAGTAGAAAACAGGGGTGGTGGCTTACGGATGGACTATGGATGCTCTGGTGGTGGGAAAACTATGGTGAGCACACCTGAGGGGAGAAATCTTATATTGAGAAAAGTATTTTAAAAATAATACTATTTAAAAAAATAAAACATTCACAGAGACAAACCCTAATGGCCTGAGCCTTGGGCTCCATAGTCACAGCATATTGCCAAGGTCAGTGTCCCCACCTGAGTCAGGCAGAATTATCCACTACGACCCCTGGACAGAAATGGTCACTGGCTGGGCTCTGTCCGGGGCCTGCTACAAGTGGAGCTCTAGGATGGGTCCACTGTTGGGCGCATGCACCAACCAGCCCACCTAGAAGACGGACTAGATCCAACAGCAGGTGAGCTACCTGGAGAGGCAGGCCTGCTGCTCTGGCCTTGTATGTGGATAGAGCCACTGGTTGGGCTGAGGACTTGGCCATTTTGCTGGGTACCAAGCACTGTACAAAGCTTTCTGACAGCATTACCTCACTGAATTTTTTTTAAAGATTTATTTATTTATGCATATAGAACTGGGGTGCAGGGGTGGTGAGAGGATTCACCAGAGACAGAGCGGGGAGCAGAACAGGCAGACTGACAAGGTACACTGCTGAGGGGAGCAGCGGGTGGGTCAGGAGAGGTCTGCCGTGCCATGTGGTCACCTCTGGGGCGGGGTTCGAACTCATGCTGCAGTGGCTTTAGCTTCTTTGTGCTGAGCTTTAACCCGTTGCGCCACCAGGGAGGGCCCACCTCATTGAATTCTTTTAACAACACTATAGTGAGCTCCATTTTGCAGATGAGAAACCTAAGCTGAGGAAGCAGGAATGAAGTCAGTTGGAGGGGGCAACCTGGGGTTCAGATGTGAGACTACATGGTTCAAAAGTGCCACGTTCTGAACCTCAGGCCTTTCAGCCTGTTATTCTGTAGTCTTTTGTTGTTCTTGCTATAGGAGAGATGGTTAGACTCTTAGTTTGAATTGCCATGGTTTTTCCTTAGCTCTCCCTCCTTTGATTTGACCATGGAAGTTGCCATTTCTGTGGGGTAGGGCGAAGGGAGCCTGATTTGCTAGGTAGTTTCTGCTGTTACGCCCAGATACACATACTTTTGGGTAATCTTGAAATGGACTGATATCTGAGGGATCTTCCTTAGCATATTCTGTTTCTGAAATAGCGATAATTCTATTTTAGTGACCTTTTCTTTTTTTTTTTTTTTTGGCCAATGAGTCCATCCATGTTTCACAAAAACCTATTCATGTTCCAAAAGGCAAGGTTAAGAAATTGTGCGTGTGTGCAGTCCTCCTAATACCTTGCAAATGTGTCAGACAAGTCAAGTAGGTTGTAGAGAGGTGTGAGAGCCAGAAGTGGGAAATTAGTCTGAACTTAAAAGCAGAAATCAGGTGCTAATTGTATTCAGCAAGATGGTAAAGATTGAAATGTTTACTCTAAGATTTGGATGAGATAGAAACTAGGTTAAAAGGATCACTTTCTATTTAGTAAGAAATTACTTTGTTCCTCATTTTCATGATCTCAACTCCGCCTTTCGAATGCTGATTTTAAGTAGTTCTTTTTTAGTAGCAATGTATACTAGGAATCTTGGAATAAAACTAGTTTTTTTTTTTTTTT
>NW_004567129.1:25528866-25535848 GCF_000260355.1 Condylura cristata | reverse complement strand
GGGAGGGAGGGAGAGGGAGGTACGTGCTTCTTAGCCACATCTGCGTCCCCCCAACTTTGCACCTGCCCTACAAACCCAGCACTCCAACCTCACCCCCCTCCCCTTTGAAGCCAGAGGCCAGGAGACTGCCCCAAAGCAGGCAAATCCACATTCTCCCCCAGCTGCATGTCCATTTAGAGGAAGAGGAAACGTGGCTATCTTGGGGGCCTCCTGTGCCCCATAAATGGACTTTTTCTAGTGGTCCTGACAGCCAGCCCAGGAGAAGCCAGGCCCTGAGGGATGGCAGCAGACCCCACTGCCCTGTCTGTAGGGCCAGGGGCCACCGTGTGCAGGACGCGCTCCTGGAGCGCCTGCAGAAGCAGCCACCTTAGAGTCATGTCCAGCTGCAGTCCTGCTCGGAGGGTTGAGCCCAAGTCAGTGACTCCTGACATAAGTCCACGTTGTGGGTCCAATTGTGTCCCCGAAACATGTTGAGGTCCTATCCCTGAGGACCTGTGAATGTGACCCTGTTTGGAAATAGGGTCTCTGCAGATGATCAAGTTAAGCCAAGGTCATTGAGGAGGGACCCAAACAGGCTGACTGGTGTCTTTCTAAAAGGGGACATTTCAACACAGAGATAGACACCCACAGAGGGAAGATGACAGGAAGACACAGAGAAGGCACCACCTAGGAACCAAGGAGGCCACCAGCATCCAGCAGAGAGGCAGGGGACAGGCTCATAGCCCACTGCCCCCCCTAAGAAATCAAGCCTGCCAATACTTTGACTTCAAACTTCTAACCTCCCAACTGGGTGATGCTCTATTTCTATTCTTTAAGCCACTCAGTTTGTGGAATGTCTTAAAAAAATTATTTATTTATTTATACATACAGAACTGAGGTACAGGCCAGAGGTGCAGGGGTGGTGAGGATTCACCAGAGACAGAGCGGGGAACAGAACAGGCAGATCGACCAAGTACACTGCTGAGGGGAGCAGTGGGCAGGGGAGACAGGAAAGGTCTACGGCCATGTGGGTCACCTCCGGGGCAGGGGATCGAACTCACACTGAAGGGGCTGCAGCCAGCTTGCAGTGCTGTGTCGTAACCTGTTGCGCCACCCAGGAGGACCCTGTGGAATGTCTTAATGGTAGTGCAAGGAAACTAATCCATCCTGTGCCAGATGTATCACCAGGGAGCTCAGAGTTAAAGCAACTCATTATGTTCAACCATTGAACCTGGCTCCTGGCATTTCCTGTTGATGAGAAGGCAACACTCTCCGAGTAGGGACTATCCTTGGGCAAAGGTGTGTGGGCCTCGGGGACTCTCTGGCCACAAGGAATTTCTACAGAGCTCCTCTAAGCCTGAATGAGTATCAGCTAAGTGTTTTTTTAAAAACGACTTTTCAGATAAAATCAATATTTCAGGGCATATCTATAGAAGGCATTAGCACTGAAAGATATTCCTAAAGACAAATTACAATTGACCTAACGGACATTTACCGCTCTGCCCCAAATATAAGTGAACTTAGTCTGTTTATGTCCGTGCTTTGCAAATCTCTACACATGCGTTCTTTTGGAATTGTCGGCCACATACTCATTTTCCAGTGAGAGGGTTCAGACATGAGGCCTAGTAAGAAGTACATGGTGGGGTATAATCCCAGAGGTCACCCTCTGCTTCCAGAAGCTTCTTCTAGCGAGGCACCCTGGGCACACTTAAAACCCTCGGGTTCCCCTGACTATTAAATAGCAGCCGTGTCAGTGCCAGAGTGAGGTGCTTGGCCCAGACCTGGCACCTCACCTTTGTGCATGGCACCTCTTCGGGGGGAGCCGTGTCCCCCAGAACTACCGAGTAGCTGGGCTCCTGCCAGCCCGCACTTGTGCTTGGGGTGATTGCGGGCTGCACCCATGAAGTTGGGGAGATGTCTGGTGTGGAGGGGGGAAGCTGGTTGGGCCACGGCCCTCAGGATACCCTGCGCCCCAGGCTGCTGGGCACTCAGATCTGCTGCAGACAACCGTGAAAGGAAACCCTGTGGCCAGAAAACATCTGCAGAGTCCATTCGCTTCTAGACCTGCCGCGCTTATTTCTCTCCAGACAGCGCAGGGTGACTAGCCTTTGCCGAGATGAGCCAAGACAGGGGAGGTGGGGCAAGCAGCCCAGGGGCCCACAGTGTCAGGGGCGGAGGCTGTCTGTCTCCAGGTGCAATCTCTGTTTGCCCTGAAGCCAGGCGGTGCGGGCCTGCTGGGCACTGTCCCTCCTGGGAGAGGGGACCTGGGGGGTGTGCCCCATGGCATGGACTGAGCAGCCCCCAGAGAGCCCCCACATCAGACACCTCTAATTTTTTTCTGTGTTTAAAAAAAATCATTATAATAGTTTTTTTTTTGAGTTGGAAATTTAAGGGCCTTTATGAGATATATGTATATATATATATATATATATATATATATATATATATATATAAAATAGTTTATTTTTACATCATTTTGTGCCTTTTTCCATCTCAGTTGTAATCCCCCTGGGGGCTTCCCATCATCCATTCACCCGTGTGCCATCACCATAGACCTGTGCACTCCCTGCCCCTCATTTTTGATTCCCCACTCCACCCCTGTAAAATATCTCTGGTATATAGTTGCTCGTTATTATTATCCCCCCCCACCCCGGGTCCTCTACACTCCTGCTATGAGTGAAACCATCCGGTATCAGACACCTCTAATTTTAAGAAGAATTATAAATACAGATAGATGGCAGGTACTGCTTCCTGGACTAAAACACACATGAATAGATCATACATCCCGAATGAAGATGTTGATTCTTATTTCAAGAGATGCTTTGCCTGGAGAGTCTGCACAAAGAACTCGGGCCAACCCCGTCTTACCAAGGAGCCAGAGCCCCCTGAGAACGAGTGAAGAATACACATGAAACATGGGCTTGAAAACGAGGTGTTCTTTCTCCCCCGCCCCCCCCCCCATCATTTTACTTTGAATAGTTATTTAGAAGAAATCTACATGCGCACTGGAGCGCGATGCCTTTGTTGGCCAGCCCTGTGTACTAGTCTGCCCACTTGCTTCCGCTGGCTTGTCATGCTCACTAATTAGGGAGCTTCCGCCTGGTTCACCTTGTTAATTAGAGAGACTTGCACACGAGCCCTTGGGGCAGTGTGGGATAGAGCCTCGCACCAGTGCCCCAAGAACGATGCAGACTGTGAAGTCATTCTTCTCATCTACCTTCTATTTTTCATTTGAAATGAATAAATCATTGAGATTTTCCTTGTGGAGTGAGAATGCAAGAATTCACATCTCTGTAAGATGTAAATTACATGTGATCAATAGGAACGGATGACTCGTGCATTGTACTTACATGATTTCCTAATTTACTTCTTGTCAGTGTATGAAAAATGGCCCGAAATCTGTGTCTCCTCTCCATGAATCAGTGTCCTTCATCGGCTACATGCGGGTGTTGAGTGAGAAATATGGTGCCGGAGTCTGGTCTAGGGCTCGGTGGTTTGGAAGGAGGGAGGGCAAGGCCCGGAATCCAGGCCTCAGAGGAGGGGTGCAACCAGCTCATTCTCCCCAGCACTCCCCCCACCACCACCACCCAATTTCCTCTACTTAGGCAGAACAGGGTGCAGCAGGCGATTTTGATTGAGGTTTTTGGACTAGAGACCTCCACACATTCAATTTGAGATTTGAGAGGAATTGTGTCTTAAAAAAAATCCAAAACATTTAAAATAATATTTGACTTGATCAAACCCAATTAGAGAAGTTTTTGAACCTTTCCAGAGCATGTTGTTCCTTCTTCTACCTGCACGGGAATGTTAGGGTGAGTGCCCTCTCCAACTGCTTGTTTAAAATAAAGCGTTATGGGGCCCTCCCTGGTGGTGCAACAGGTTAAAGCACAGCACTACTAAGCTAGCTGCTGTGCTTCAGTGTGAGTTTGATCCCCCACCCTGGAGGTGACCCACAGGGCGCGGCAGACCTCTCCCGACCCGCCCACTGCTCCCCTCAGCAGTGTACTTCGTCGATCTGCCTGTTCTGCTCCCCACTCTGTCTCTGGTGAATCCTCTCACCCCCTGCACCTCTAGCCTGTACCCCAGCTCTGTATAAATAAATAAATCTTTAAAAAAAATAAAGCTTTATAATTGAATGAGAGAGGACAAGGTAATGCCTCATTGATCGAGGAGGAGGGTGATGGTTAATGATGTAACTTTCCCATAAAGAAAGAGCAGATGGGTCTGGGTGTCTCTGTTGAGGACTTGATTAATCCCGCTATCTGTCTTCATGACTGAGTAGTGGACATTAAACATGGCTAACCCAAAATCGTGCACTGCACTTGCAGAGGCTTGCAGAGATTTAGTCTAAAGATTTGCCAGCATTGCTTTAGGAAAATTGTTTTCCTTTTTAAAAAATATTTATTTATTTATGCATACAGAACTGGGGTACAGGCCAGAGGCACAGGGGCAGTGAGAGGATTCACCAGAGACTGAGCAGGGAGGAATGACCAAGCACACTGAGGGGAACCGCGGGGCGGGTCAGGAGAGGTCTGCTGCGCCATGTGGGTCAGCACTGGGGTGGGGATCGAACTCGCACTGAAGCGGCTGTGGCCAGCTTGCAGTGCTGCGTCCCAACCCATTGTACCACCAGAGAGGGCCAGGAAAAACTTTTTTCTAAACAGTATTTTTCCAAAATGCTTTTCCTGGGAAGGACACAGGATGAGACAGCTGTCTTCTGGAATGTTCTTTCCACCATGCCAGACCCCTGATTCTCTGCCCATAAATACAACATAAGCTCTTGTGGCACCAGGAACTCCCCTAGCCCAGGGAAGCCCAGCCAAGCTGCTGGTGCCTGCAGGACCCCGTGTGTGGCTGGAGGAAAGAATCTGAGAAAATCCTTTCCGCTGAGTGGCGAGTGCGCAGGAGTGCAGAAAGGGGAGCAGGGACTGTGCTCATGGAGGGAGGGGTGTCTGTGAGGGTTGCTGGGGGCGAGCAGGGCTTGCCCTGCGGAGAGGGCTAGCAGACAGAGAAGAGGCTTATGGCCACTGCAGCATGCACAGCCTGGGAAGGCTGGAGAACGGGGGTGGCTGGGGCAGCCGAGCCAGGCATCAAGTCCTGAGGACGACACGCCATCCCGGATGCTATCTGGTGCTTCTCACTCGCGCGTACCTGTTTGCTCTGCCAAAGCCTCCACCCTGGGTGGAAGGACGGAGGCTGCTCTCCATGTGTGGCTGGCCCAGGTGGGTGACTTTGCTCAGCAGGGGCCCATTGGGGTCTGCAGGAGCCCATTTGGGTCTGAAGGACCCACAGAGGAGGCAGGCGTGTACTTGGCTTATTGACACATTTCCCCGCCACACTGCTCAGCCCTGGGTGCAGGGACTATCGGTCACAGGAATAGCAAGGGGGATAAGCTGGACCCTGGCCTGCCAGGGGTCTCCCCTGCAAAAGACGCAGCCTCTTCTCTGACCTTGAGGATTTCGCTGACCCAGGCCACAGCGTGGACCTCCTGCAGCACTGGCCACCTGGTCCACTTCTCACAGGTGATGCGAACACCTGCCCTGTGACAGGTGGATGCAAATCATCAGGGAGACGGAGATGAAAAAGCGCCGTGTCCTGCCTTTCAGAAGCTCACAAGAGCCAAGCAGAAGCTGTGTGTGTTCGCAGAGATGGAGAGAATGCGGTGCTGAGCACCAAAGCGGCAACCTGGAGCGGAGTTGTCATGGGGAAGGTGACACTGGATCTGAGCTTGACAGTGTGATGGGATTTGTTAGACTGAGGTGGCGGAGAAGAGCCTCTAGACAAGGAGCAGCAGGTGTGGAGCAAGGGGCTCACTGGGAGCTGCGGGACTAAATCAGGCTCCGACCAGGGGAATGAGCCGGAGGGTTTGCAGTGGGGCCGGCACAGAGCCCGCAGTAGGAGAGAGGGTGGAGTGGAGAGAGGATGGGACTTAACTTTGCAAAGGAGGCTTTTGCCAGCTGCTCTGTGCTCTGTTGTGCAACCCCAGGAGCGTTATACAAGATGTCTGGGTAGGTCCCGGGCAAGGCCCAGTGGAGGGTTTCTACCACTCAGGTGAGAGCAGCCAAGGCCTGGCCCAGCGCGCCCGGGGAGGAGTGAGCCGGCGCAGCTGGCCTGGGTGATGAGGAGGGCCAGGGCTGTCTGGGAGGCACCTGCTTGGGGCTGAGCATCGTAGTGAATTAATGGCCTCTATTTGTGGAGCCTCGCAGTAGCTGCGTGAGACTTCCTGCTTCACAGCTCCCTGGTTTCCAGCCTTGGAAATGGAAAATCCACCTGCTTCCCGAGAGGTGTTGGTGGCAGTGCTGAGGTCATCACCAGGGTACACAGGTGCTTCTGAACTGCTGTAAAAGGACCATGGCCGCCCGCAGTACCACCCCGTTCACTTACTGTGGGCTCCTCTTCTTTTTTGGTTCAAGTCCTTCTTTGCTATGGTGAGTGGTGAGGACTGTGCCAGGAAGCTGGGAAAGTCAGGGGGCCTTGAGCTGGACCCCCCTTCTAGCTCAGGATCCCAGGCATTGCCTCAGCTCCCAGGAGTGAAGCCTCGTTTTTCTCAGACAAGTCCTGTCTGTGCAGTAGGGACAGGTCATGCGGGAGACTCGTGGTGCCATCCAAATAGGGACTTAGTGGGGCCCGGCAGCACCCTAGCCTGTTCAGTTCCCAGGGAAGGCCAAGGGGAGGCCTCGGTCTCCACAACACTCACAGCTGCCGCTGGGCCTTGGCTGTTTGCAGGGTGAAGAAGATGCCTGGATATAATCTGTCGTTCTTACATACTGAAGTAGCTGCCACTTATGTGTGCCAGGCTGGAGCTGGGCACTGAGATGGACCCTCACAGAGGCGGGCAGCTGGGGGAGCTTCTTGGGAAGGCCCATGGGGCCTCTTCCTTCAGCTAGCTCCAGCAGCTGGGGTACAGGCCAGAGATGCGGAGGGTTCACCAGAGACAGAGTGGGGAGCAGAACAGGCAGTAGATGAAGTACACTGCTGAGGGGAGCAGCGGGCGGGTCAGGAG
>NW_004567129.1:25525172-25528131 GCF_000260355.1 Condylura cristata | reverse complement strand
AAAAAAAGTGTTTCTGAGGCCACCAGTGGCCACTGTCCTACCTCAGGCCAGTGTCCAGTCTCCACACCAAAAGCTGCTAGTGCAGGATGGCTCTGCCCCTCGCTGAGAGCCTGGGCCTGGCAGCATCAGCGAGCAGAGGACCAGGACCCCACTAACCCGCGGCAGCTGGGGGTCACCTGGAGTGGCGCTGGGAAGCCACGCGGAGCCGGGCTGGGCTGGGCTGGGCTGGGCAGGGCAGGGCCACCAGCAGGCCAGCGCCTTAGTGACACTGCAGCGCCCTGCGAGTGCCCTGGAGCCTGGGGCTCTGGGCAGGTCTCCTGAAGCCGCCTCTGCAGAGACTCCCAGGCTGAGCCAGGCCTCCCCGGACGAGTCTCTGTGAAGACCCTGAAGTCCCTCCTGAGGCCAAGTCAAGCTTCCGTCCCCAAGGGTCCCTGAAGTTTCCTCCAGCCCCTTCTCCCGCCTGGCCTCTGCTCAGACCCTGAAGGCAACCGCCTTCCGCCCTGACCATCCGTTTCCCCAAGCAGCTGTCTCCAGGCCTTGGCCTGGCACTGGTGCTGGACCCTGACTGGTGCAGGAGGGAGCTCAGACCTGGTCTGTTTTCAACCTGCCTTGGGGTTCAAACCCAAACACCCCTGATGAGCAGCACAGGGGGCTTAGTGAAGCCAGCAGCTGAAACCTGACCCACATGTCTCCAAAACTGCCACAATTTCTCTTTTTCCCTTAAAATCCAAACCTGCCGCCCTCCCTGGTGGCGCAACAGATTAGAACAACGCATCATGAAGCTCTCCGCAGCCACTGCAGCGGTTCAATCCCCAGCCAGGAAGGTGGCCCACATGGCGCGGCAGACCTCTCCTGCCCTGCCCGCTGCTCCCCTCAGCAGTGGACTTCATTTATCTGCTTGTTCTGCTCCCCACTTTCTCTGGTGAATCCTCTCACCACCCCTGCACCTCTGGCTTGTACCCCAGTTCTGTATGCATAAATAAATCAACCTTTAAAAAAAAATTCAGGGCTTTGTGAGAGGGACATTATTTTGGATTCTCTGGGTGGATCCTAAATGCCATCAGAAGAGGTGGGGGTGACTGGGCACCGAGGAGGTAACAATGTGACCACGGGAGCAAAGAGAGGTAGATCCAGCCACAAGCCAAGGGATGCCGGCAGCCTCAGAACGGGAAGGGTGAGACTCTCCCATGTCTCTGGGAGGATGGTGGCCCTGCTGACACTATAATTCAACCAGGGGCCCTAATTTCTAACCTTTGCCTCTAAGCTAACAGAGAATACATTTCTGTTTCAAGTCACTGCGTTTGTGGCCATTGCTTCAGCAGCCACAGGAAACAACAGAGACAGTGCCAGAGAATCTCAGCGGGGAGTTTGCCAGGTCAGGCCTGAGTGGGTGTGTTTAGGAGGTGCCCAGGCCGGGTCCTCCTGAAAGCATACCTGAGACTTAGCAGTGCAGCAGGGAGACCAGGAGGCAGAGTTAATGAAACTGGAGGAAGAGTGGCCCTCCCTGGTAGCGCAGATGTGTGATTTATTATAAGGAATTGGCTCACCTGTTTATAGAAGCTGATAAGACCCAAGATCTGCCGGCATGGAGCTGAAGACCCAGAAAAAAGTGATGTATCAGTTCAAGTCTCAGAACAGGAAAAAGACTGATGTCCAAACTTTACAGCTACAGTTTCCTCTTCCTCTGTCTTTTTGTTCAAGTCAGGCCTTCCACTGATTAGACGAGGCCCACCCATCCAAGAGAGAGCAATCTGCTTTACTCAGCTCATGAATTCAAGTGTTAATCTCATTCAGAAACACCCTCACAGACATGCACTCAGAATAACACTTGATCCAATACCCAGGCACCCCATGACCTACTCAAGGTGACACATAGAATTACTATGTATTATCCCTCCACCCCTGCACAATGACTTCCTGTGGCTACATTGTAGTCTGATGGTGCTGAGGTGTGCATTTGAGGTGGGGCTGAGGCTGAATGCTTGGCTGCTGTGTGGAAATCAGTGTGCCCCAAGGATGTGGGCTGGACCCAGGAGGCATCTGTGCTAGGCTCTGAGCTTCTGGTTTGGGCAAGTATGTTAAGTGGCTTGTCTAGTAAGAAGAGCCAGGTGGGAGGGATGCCCCTGAGTCTGGTGAGCAATGGGTTGGGTTTACATATCCCCAGGATGCCAGGCAGACTGACCTGGATAGGGTGGAGGTGCTGGTAGCCACCGGTAGGGGCGAGGTAGCCCTCGTGATCTGGTTAGAGTAAGAGGGGCACAGTCGAACCTTCTGGGTGGCAGGCAGAATTGACGTGCAGAGGAGAACTGATAACTGATGACAGCTCCTTCCAGGAGAAACCATAGGACAGAGTCTGAGGGAGACCTGGAGCAAAAGAGTATTCCATCAGTCAGTCAACAAACACTATTGAGTGCCTAATTTGTGAGAGTCCCCGAGGACACAGCAGTCATCAACACACACAAAGCGTCTGTCTCGGGAGATTAAACATGTAATAAGAAACAAGTAATTTCAGAAGCTGTAAACATAGTTACAAAAATCAAATAATCTGAGATACTGTTAAGAAGCATAAAGAAATAGACTGACAAGGCTACTCAGCTGGGCAGGCCTCTCTGAGGAGGTGACCATGGCCGTGACTTGAGAAGAACATCTGGCAGAGAACTGGGTGGAGGGGGTGCAGTGCAAAGGCCCTGGGGTAGGTATTCCAGGAGCGGAGGAGGCTGGACATGAAACAGGGGAGCAGAGCAGGAGCTCAGCATGCTGTTGGGTCATAGGTACCCCAAGCTAAGGAGGTTTGAGCCCCGGGGGGTTTTGAAGTGGGAACCACATAATCTGATCTACATTTTCTTTTTTAAAAAGATTTATCCATTTATTCATACAGAACTGGGGTACAGGCCAGAGATGCAGAGGGTGAGAGGATTCACCAGGGACAGAGTGGGGAGCAGAACAGGCAGATTGACGA
>NW_004567129.1:25509381-25524616 GCF_000260355.1 Condylura cristata | reverse complement strand
TGAGGGGAGCAGCGGGCGGGTCAGGAGAGGTCTGCCTTGCCAAGTGGATCTCCAGGCGGCAGGCGGGAATCGAACTCATGCGGAAGTGGCTTCAGATTCTCAGTGCTGTGCTTTAACCCGCTGCGCCACCAGGGAGGGCCTGATCTACATTTTTTAAAGTCCTCTCTGTTGCTTGCAGGGAGAATGTACCTCAAGAGGACCAGGGCAAAGCCAGGGAGGCCGGAGAAGATGCCCCATTGTTTTCCGAGCTGGGGTGGTGGAGATGCTGAGCAAAGACAGATGTGGCATGAATGGCCTGTGTTTGGGTCATAATCAATCTAGGATAAAAAGGATTTGCAGGGTTAGGGCACAGCACCAAGACGCTAAAGCCACTTCAGCATGAGTTTGATCCCCACCCCGGAGGTGACCCACATGGCGTGGCAAACCTCTCTTGACCCACCCACTGCTCCCCTCAGCAGTGTACTTCGTCAGTCAGCCTGTTCTGCTCCCCGCTCTGACTCTGGTGAATCCTCTCCCCGCCCCTGCACCTCTGGCCTGTACCCCAATTCTGAGTTCTATATGCATATATAAATAAATCTAAAAAACAAAAAAGACTCGCAGAAGGATGAACTTACCATTTGTGAGGTGATGGTGCCACCGTCGTGAGGCAATGTGTTACATTAAACAGAGGAGAGACGCGATAATTGCCTGGCAGCGGTTCGCAGGTGATGTATCTGTCAGGTGTGTTGTTCACAGGTACTGCACCTGTTTAAGAGGACCCCGTCAATTACCCAGCTGTTGTGATTGGCTCGTGGAAAAGGAGCTCTAATAGCTGTGTGCTCTTTGCAGGCCCTGTGACAAAAGGGAGTGTTGGTATGCCAGGGCTTTCCAGGCGGGGGGTAGGAAGGCCAGGGAGGGAGAAGACAGGTTTCTTGAGCCCCTGCATCCTAGTCTCAGCCCTGACCTCACCCATCCTGTCAGAGCCCTGGTTCAAAGGAGACTCTGGGAGCTCCTGCCAGGCCCTGCATGGAGGGTCTCAGAATGATGTTTGTGAGTGTAACATTGAGCCCCACCGTGGCAGGTGTCTCCCAGAAAGGCTGTCCTGGGGCTCCCTTGTCCGATGACAGGTATGTCCCCTCAGCACGCAGGCTGCCACCTTTGTCCGGTGTTACAGGGCGGCCTCGATATGGAATGGGCCGCCTGACTGTGTCCTCACCTGTGTGGTTACAGTGAGTTGTAAGACTCAACTGCAGGCACTCAAAAAGGTTAGTAAAGGGTTTATTTACAAAAGGGGGAGTGAAGAAATGAATACTTCAGGGAGAAGAGAGGGAGATAAGTTGGTGAGTGCGTCCTACCAGTTCCGCTGACCAGGAGTCCCGGAGGCACGCTGAGAGCCAGCAAAAAGCTGAGAGCCAAGAGGCCGAGAGACCGAGAGACCCCCAAGGCCCACATGTCTTGTTTTTTGTTTTTTTTTTTTTTTAAGATTTATTTATTTGTGCATACAGAACTGGGGTATAGGCCAGAGGCTCAGGGGCGGTGAGAGGCTTCACCAGAGACAGAGTGGGGAGCAGAACAGGCAGATCGACGAAGGACACTGCTGAGGGGAGCAGCGGGCGGGTCAGGAGAGGTCTGCCGCGCCATGTGGTCACCTCCGGGGCTGGCAGAATTGAACTCATGCGGAAGCGGCTTTAGATTCTCAGTGCTGTGCTTTAACCCGCTGCGCCACCAGGGAGGGCCAACCACATGTCTGGTTTTACACCCAACCTGGCTGCTTGAGTCCACCCTCAGTTCCCAGCATCCTCCCTTCGGGATGATGGGATTTATAGCTCCTGTGTCTTGACGCTTTGGCGTCAAGGGTGAGTGGGGTCCAGGAGACTGTGCGCTGTCCTTCAGGACATCCTTTCCCCCTAACTCCAGCACTGCTGATTCCATCAGTGGACAAGGACATCTTGATTTAGTGTGATTCTCCCTGCGGGAGGGGCTGCGGACTGACTCCTGGAGACCAAGGACACCCCCACTGTGCGAGGGAAGGGGGGAGACAGAGTGACTGCTTGAGACCACCCCCAGCAGAACCTGGAGAATTGTCCGGCGGTCACCGAAGGTCTTGCACATTCCTAAGGAGGCAAAGCGTCAGAGACCCCCAAGGTGGAGGAGAGGCCAGCCACTGCCCTCAGCCCTCAGGGCCTCCTCTTCTGGACTGGGATGAGGGACCCACCCCCACCATCTGCCTCGCCTTCTCCCGGCTCAGCGCCCTGTTCCTGCACCTCTCTGTTCTTCTGTTTCCACATCAGGAAAAGGGGGACATTACTACTCATTTCTGGGGGCATCAAGGGTTAGGTTCAAGGGTGTCAAAGTGCTGGGCCCAGGCTTTGCAGCTCAGCATCACAGAATACAGGCCGCTTGTTCTCCCTGCACCACTGGGACAAGCAGTGCCTTTTCCAGGGGCCTTACCTGCAGGTGTGGGGAAACCTACCCACCCCCCAAGTCGTCAGCAGGGCGGCCTGGACATGGTGCTGGCAGTGCATGGCCGACCCTCTGGCTGCCCCAGCAAGAGGGCTTCAGACACCCCCACTGTCCAGGCTCCCCGGCCTGGAACCCACCCAACCCCCAAAGGTCAGCACTCCAGAGTTCCCGCTGCATCTGAGGTGTTCGAGGCTTGAGTTCTCTTGGTTTTCACTGCCAGCCAGTGCACTCCCACCTTAATATATGCAGCAGCCACCTGATAATTGTGATAACCCTGATGGCTGGTGAGCAGGGCAAATTAGCTAAAAGATGATTGATTTTTTTTATGCGCAGTTTTATCTTCAACCTTTCCTAGCAACGCGCTATACCAGAGTAATAATTTCTCCTCTCAGGTATTTGCCAGCATCAAGATTGCACATCTATTTACGGCTGCCTGGAAGCCTCATAATTACAATACAGTCCAAGTGCCCATTTTCTTTCCCTGACTACAAATAGGGATCAATCGAATTTTAAATGACTGCTCCCGGGCTGGCTCCCGATCGTGACCTTTGTAAATGATTGGAGCTCACCACTGCTGCTGTCTGCCCGGAAAAAGCGCAGGGGAGCGCTTTCTGACTGGCATGTCATCTGGACACAGACCAAAGACGTTCAGCTGAGGAGCCGCCGGGAGCGGCCAGTGGAGAAGGGGCCGTGGACATTCGCTCCTCCCCAAGCACACATCCCGAGTGTCCCCATGCCTGAGTCCTGGCTCTGAAGCCTGGGTTCAATGGATGTCTATGTGCTCCGAGCTGGCACTGAGTTGGTCTTCCATGCTTCGCCAGGGATGGTGACACCCGGGAGAGGAGCAGGGCACGTCGTTCTGCCGTCCCGGAGGCAGGAGCCAGGGCCAGGAGCGCGCCTTCCACACCAGGGCACCCTCAGGGTGGGGCTGCCGAGGCAGCCAGACACGGGGTTCAGCCACTCCGAGTGCGTGCAGCTGGAACCCTGCAGTAGGGGCCGCCTTCCTCTCAGGGGTGAGGAGTGGGGGAGGCTGTTTCTCTCCACCCCTCCCGGACTCACACACCTCACCTCCCAGAGGGTACCCAAGGCGGGGTGCATGGTGGGGGAGGGTCCTGTGTTTGGCCCCATGGTTCCTTGAACCTCCCCTCCTAGGGATGATTTGCTGCCTTTGTGTTCTGCGTGTTGATTGTGTCTTTGACTCTGATCATCTTGCCTTTCCAGAGAATGTTCCATCTGGGCACTGTCCTGGTTTCTTTGAGAATCCTGAAGTCAGCCTGGGGCCCAGTGTTTCTCTCGACACCCTCCCTCTGGCCTTGAGGCAGGCTGGGCTCACTGGGCCTGATACCCTGTGCCACACATCAGCTGCTAACCCGTGATGTCCCCAACACCCTATATCACCTGGCTGGCCAGGTCTGTCCACCCCTGTCCAGCCCCACCTCTGTGCCAGCTTTCCTGAGCTAATGGGATTCCTTTATTTTTTATGCATACAGAACTGGGGTACAGGCCAGAGGTGCGGGGAGTGAGAGACTTCACCAGAGACAGAGTGGGGAGCAGAACAGGCCGACTGACGATGTCCACTGCTGGGGGAGCAGCGGGTGGACCAGGAGAGGTCTGCTGCACCATGTGGGTCATCTCCGGGGTGGGGGTTTGAATTTGCACTGAGGTGGCTGTGGCTGGCTTGCAGTGCTGAGTCCTAACTTGCTGCACTACCAGAGAGGGCCCGCTAATGGGATTCTTAGAAAGACAAAGCAGACTCTTAGTGTATAAGATCATTAATAGAATTGTTGTGCTGAGAGGGAAGAAGAGAAGGATATTGTTTCCCAGTGAAACACTCAGGGTTACCCACCCCTTTGTGGGTCAATGCCCAGCCACACAGGCGTGGTCCAAAGCGGGGCACTAAGGCCAGGAGACGTGCCATCTGTCTAAGATCCCTTCTGCTGGGGAACCATAGAAAAGAGGCAAAGACGTCTTGCTGGGACATTGGGGACAAAAGAAGAAAATCCAAAGCACAAATCAAGTCAAAGCTGCCACGATCAGCCTCCCACTCTCTGCTCTTCGTGTCTCTTTCAGGTGATTCAACTCCACGCGCCTCCTCCCTGTGCCCCTGGCGCAAGCCCAGAGCTGAGAAGCAGGCGGGTCCTGCTCCATGGGCCTTTCACCAAGCGTTGACCCCTTCCCGTGTCTCTTCTGTGTCTCAAGCTTCTCCTCGCCCAATCAGCTCAGAGTCCCTTTAGGTGGGGCAGTGTACATGGAACCCCCTTTCTGTAATCAATGGTTCCTCTGGCTAACGTTCCCAGAAATGACAGCCACCACTTAATATTTAAGATCGAAGACCCTGATTACCCCGAGCAGGCCGTAGTCTTGGCTGTGACGCCTCCAGAAGGTGTGTGCTGAGGGCCACACGTGGTCATGGCCACATGTGGCCACAGTCACACGTGGTCACGGCCACGTGTGGTTAGGGGAGGACCACTTGCGCTCTTTGCCTCAGAGGCAGAAGCCAGAATGGGCTCAGGTGAGGCAAAGGGGTAGCACTGGCCCTGGAAGAGCCTGGGACCCTGGGGAGCTCTTCCTGCATGTTGGGGAGCGGGGAGGGGGATGCAGGAGGCAGGACGTAGTTCCTGGGTTTCTTTGTGTGGGCTGAAAGGTTTCCTACTGTTTGGCCTTTGAAATGCAGGGAAAGCCAAGCCCCTAGTGTTTCCTTTGTCCTCTCTATTCATAGAACAAGAAGACTGTAACCTCACAAGTTAGGGCCCAAGTGGACAGCCTCTCCAGTTGTCATAGCTGGGTTTTAATGCATGAATTCCGGCTCCCCACCCCCAACCTGGTGGCGCAAGGGCTAAGTCTCAGCACTATGAAGCTATACGCAGCCAATGCTGCATGAGTTCGATCTCCGGCCCCGGAGGTGACCCACACGGCACTGCAGACCTCTCCTGTCTCGCCCACTGCTCCCCTCAGCAGTATATTTCAGCCTACCTGTCTGTTCTGCTCCCCACTCTGTCTCTGGTGAATCCTCTCACCCTCCTGCATCTCTGGTCTACACCCCAGTTCTTCTATGCAAAAATAAATTTTAAAAGAATTATATAAATTCCAGCAGGCCTCCATGATGTGGGCATGGTGTCTTTCAAGATATTTCTGTGATGGGATATCCAAGGATTACAAGGATCGACAGACCATGTCGATCTGGACGTGTGAGATGTGCTCTGTGCGCTGTAAGGAGGGGCTTGGGAGCGGTCCTGGGCTCAGCAGTAGACCTGAGCCTGGAGCCAGAAACTGCCATCCCAGCTTCTCTGACACCCCCCAAACCCCCAGTCTTCAGCCCTATGCATAGCCTGGGCCAGTGAACCATCTCAAGGATGCAAGATGCCTCTTCATTTGCAGTGAGTTTTTTTTTTTAAAAAGATTTATTTATTTATTCATACAGAACTGGGGTACAGGCCAGAGGCTCAGGGGCGGCGAGAGGCTTCACCAGAGACAGAGTGGGGAGCAGAACAGGCAGATCGACGAAGTACACTGCTGAGGGGAGCAGCGGGCGGGTCAGGAGAGGTCTGCCACACCATGTGGTCATCTCTGGGGCAGGTGGGGATCGAACTCATGCTGCAGTGGCTTAAGCTTCTTAGTGCTGTGCTTTAACCCGCTGTGCCACCAGGGAGGGCCTGCAGTGAGTTTTTAAAAAATAATTTAAAAAAAGATTTGGTGTGTGTGGGGGTGGGGTGAGGTGGTGAGAGGACTCCCCAGAGACAGAGTGGGGAGCAGACAGGCAAATTGAAACACACCTCTGGGGGAGAAGGGGGGGAGACAGGAGAGGTCTGCTGTGCCATGTGGGTCAGCTCCAGGGCCGGGGATCGAACTCAGGCTGCAGTTGCGGCGACAGCTCTTAGTTCTGTGTTAACCTGGCCGCGCCAGCTGGGATGCCCTGCACTGAGTTTTTGTTCACTCCCCGAAGAAGAGCGATTTGCTGATTTCAGTTGAGTTTACTTTCCCACTATTAACATGTGTACATGTAAGTGTTTTCGAAGATGCTTACATTAGTGTCATGTTTTGCAGATGATGTATAACAGGAGGATTTAGGTGAGAATCTTTAGTGCAAAATCTATTGCTCCAGGTAATGAAGGAAGCGCGTGGTAGTCACAGTGAGGGATGATAATTGATCCCACCACAGGCAAATTGTATCTCGAATTTCACCTTGGCCTCGGCACCTAGAGCATGAGTAGTGATTTCGATGAGAGTAATAGCTACATTTGAAAGTGTATCAATTGCACTCACCGTCCCTGCTTGGTGGCAGAGTCATTTTGGCACAGTTCTGCTGTCCCCCCGTCCCCCGAAACCCGTGGGGTAGGGACCTGCGGCTGGTCACAGCAGCCGCTGTCTGCATCTGTAAACGCTGAATGTTTGAGTGGGGGATTCGTTCGAATTTAGTTTTCTAAATTCTTTTCAGAATCTTTATGTTAAAGCGGCGCCTAACTCGTGGGCTGGGCCACGTCCAGACCTCTGGCAAAGCCAACAAAGCAGGTGGCTTCTTGCAGGAGAATTTAGCTGCAGAGGGTGCAGCAGGAGGTCCTGTTTCCCGGCCTCGAGGCCACTCACTTGCGGAGAGGTGAAGGGGGCCACTGTGGCAGGCTGCCACCTCAAGGAAGTTAGGACGGTCCTGGCTGGCGGCCAACAGGTGTCTTTACTAACCTGCCCTGCGTATTTCCAAGCTGGGATGTGACCTCTCCCTGTGTCCAGCTCAGGCCTCTGTCCCCTCTCACCTGGACGGCTGGGCCTCTGTCCTGGGTGACCCATTCGCCACATACAGCCAGAGGGGACTTTTTCAGAGATGATTTGGCCTATCACTCTCCAGCTTCTAACTGCAGTGTTTTCCCCTTGCACTCAGAATAGAGCCACCATAAGCAGCCTGGGGCCTGGGGCCTGCCTGGCCCCTGCCCTGCTCCCCTCCCCCGCTCCCCCAAAGCTCTGGCCGCCCTGGCCTCTCCTACTCCTTCGAGCTCTCCCTCAGGACCTTTTCCGCCTTTGCATTTGCTGTTTCTCTGCCTGGAAAATTCTTTCCTCTGATCTCCCAGGCTGCCTTATCATTCAAATCACAGCTCAAAACCACCTTGTAAGAGGCACTTTTTCCTCTTGCCAACTCTCTCCTGCCTCCCACTCCTGGTCACTTTGCATGCTGTTAACATTTATTATTTTCTTGAAGCATTCCTTGGTCTCTGAAATTGGTCTGTTTGCTGTTTTTATTATCTCTCTCTGCCAGAACGGGCATCTCACGAGGACATTGGCGACCTGAATCTGTCTCAATGCAGTGACCCTTTGCCTTTAGAGCCATGCTGGGGACATGGACAAACACATAGTTATTAAGGCAGCTGGGTGCAGGCCAAAGACACGCCTTGACCTCTGCTGTGCACTCACCATGGGCAGCCCCCGCCTAAGAGCAGACCCCAATTTGGAAAATTGTTAAGAGTCAGAAGACTCAGCTGGAGGGCACTGGGAGTCACAGCCCCACACCTGGATCACATCAGGTGCCCCTCCAGCTGCCTGGTCCGCGGTACAGACGCCCCTTCCTACTGGAAACACTGGAAGGTGGTACTGGAAGATGGCACAAAAAGGCAGAGTCTTTTTTGGGTGTCTTATGTGGCCATTATCCCACCCTCACCACTGTTCCTGCCTCTGCGATTTTTTTTTAAAGATTTATCTATTTGTGCATACAGAAACGGGGTACAGGCCAGAGGTGCAGGGACAGTGAGAGGCTTCACCAGAGACAGAGTGGGGAGCAGAACAGGCAGGTTGACGAAGTACACCGCTGAGGAGAGCAGCGGGCGGGCCAAGAGAGGTCTGCCACGCCATGTGGTCACCTCCGGGGCAGGCGGGGATCGAACTCATGCAGAAGTGGCTTTAGCCTCTCAGTGCTGTGCTTTAACCTGCTGCGCCACCAGGGAGGGTCCTGCCTCTTCGATGTTGCCCATCTTCCCTCTCTGACCTCAGCCCTGTGCCTCAAGCTCTCATTTCATCTCAGTGGCTGGGCGATTGAGGAACATCCGGCCCTGAGAGTGCATGTGTGGGGGAGGGGGGTAGACTGCCGGCTGGCTGTGTTCACCTTGGCCGTGACACTGGCTTCCCGAGCTGCTGATTCAGCTGCCTGGACACACCTACCAGCTCCAGGCCTCCCCTTCAGCAACATGCTGTGTCAGCGGGATGGACAGGGGTGTGCCAGCCATGTCAGTCCACCAGGAAGGGGACCAGGTGTGGGCACCTGCCTGGCAGAGCCACACCCTTGACCTTGACAGAGCTGGGGCCTGGAGACTAGTCTCCCACCTCCTGGTGAGGACACCCGCCCACCCCCACACCTGCCAGACCTCTGCCCACGCTCTGTCTTCCCCCTCTGTCCCGCTCTTGGACGGCTGGCCCTTCCTCTCCTAGCTGCGAGTCCTCGCTGACCACCTGGCCTATCTAGTCTGTTACCTCCCAGGCCAAGGGCCAGGTTCTGGTGGGCCTCGCCTTATCCGTCTCTCTGCACCGCCTCTTGGACCTGGCTTAGCTGAATCCCCCACAGAGCCATTAGTAAACCTGTGGTGTGTCCTGGCTCACACCTTCCGCCCGGCCCTTCTCCAGTCGGGAAGACAAATCCGCGCCTTGTAGTCCATGCCGCAGTGGGCATGGCTCTCTGAATGTTTACAACCAACAGGCTGTGGAACAGGAACATGGAGCCAGAGCCCACGAAGAAGAGCCTGTTTGTCCCTGCAGTAGGGTACCATTTCTTTAGCCTGTGAGGCCTGTTGACATGAGAGTGACCATGAGCCCTGGCAGAAGGAAGCAGCTGTGGAGTGTGAATGTCGCAATCATAGGAGGAGTGTCTCCAGGAGAGGCACCAGGGCTCCATGAAGGAAAAATAACTTCCAGAACACACGCGCTGACCTGGGGGTGTTTGCTCCTTGGTGGTGGGCTGAGAGACTGAGCTCTGGCCTCCAGGCCTACAGGCCTGCCCGTGGCGGATGTCAAGGGAAGCCAGAAACGAGATCTGGTTTTGTTAGAGGGAAAGGATGTCCTGAACGAACTCTACAGAGACAGGTTTTGTGGACTCCACCCCCACTCCAGTCACTGAAACTACAGTCCAGGCCAGCACTCATAAAGGTATACTATGATCTCTATTTAAAACTCCTGAAATGATCTGGCTTCTGGCATGTCAAACAAAAACACAAGAATTTCTTAGGAAAAAGGTAGAACAGGTATGAATTTTCCGTTGGTGGAGAGGCCTAAATGGCTAAGTGCAACTTCTCTTCCTGCCTCTAGCAGGCAGACACTTAATTTCCTTGGGATGCTATCCACAAACAGAAGTTGCCGGTTGCCATGGATTTCTGCTCTCAAGTTTTTTTTCCCTTACCTTTTCCAAGATGTCAGCAGAGCTAGCCTAGCTGAGAAATAAGTGAGTTATTTTTAGTCCTTGAATGGCTTTTCATGAGCTCTTTCCTTTCTTTGGCCCAAGGCCCCCAGGACCATCAAAGGGACTTTAAGGGGGTGCCTAAAGGAGAAGGGTCCTTGCTGGCTAATTTATCTCCTTAGCAGCTAAAACCTTGGGCACCCCCTGGAAGAATGAAGCCCACATTTCATTTCTTGTGTTCATTATAAGGGATACATTACTTTACAGATATCCCAAAGGTACTTCAGACTTAGCACATGTCAACAGAGATCTCCGGAGGTGCCAGCAGGGTCTTACTCCTCCTCCTAGCAGTCCTCCCTGATTCTTTCTCCATTCATCCTCCCCCCATCACTCACTCATCCTTTTATTTATACTTCTTGGTATATGACAAATGGAAAGTGTTTTTAACCTTCAATAAGTTTGGGGCTGACTCAGAAACTGAAAGACCCAATCCCAGGCCCAAAAGATCTTTACTCAAGTCTTTCATACACAAGAAAAACTGATGTCGGGCTCTCACAGGTGGTGCAACAGGTTAAAGCACTGCATTATGAAATTCTCGGAAGCCACTGCAGCACAAGTTCTATCCCTGGCCAGGGAGGTGACCCACATGGCACAGCAGACCCCTCCTGACCCTCCCGCTGTTCCCCTCAGCAGTGTATTTTGTCGATCTGCCTGTTCTGTTCCCCACTCTGTCTCTGGTGAATCCTCAAACCCCCCACAACTCTGGCCTGTACCCCAGTTCTGTAAGCATAAATAAATAAATCTTTAAGAAAAAAACAAAACTGATGTGAATCCACAAGAATTCTTATTTGCTAGTGGGAATGCAAAATTCCACTGTGGAAAACAATTTGACAATTTCTTACAAAACTAAATATACTCTTAGCATATGATTCAATAATTGATCTCCTTTTTGGCATTTATCCAAAGAGTTAAAAATTTGTGTCCCCACAAAATCTAGAGCACAAATATTTGTAACTGCTTTATTCATAATAGCTAAAACTTGGAAGTAATCAAGATATCTCTCCATAGGTGACTGAATAAACAGACTAAGTTATAGTCAGACAATGGAATATTATACAGCACTAAAAGTAGTAAACTACTGAACCCTGAAGACACAGAGATCTCTTAAAGGCCTACCTCTAAATGAATAATATAATCTAAAAAGGTTACATACTGTATGATTCTAATTCTATGATATTTTGGAAAAGGTTACATACTGTATGATTCTAATTCTATGATATTTTGGAAAGTGAAAAGATCAGCGGTTTTCAGGTCAGAGAGAGGGAGCACAGTGGAGGAATATGGGGGTGGAACTTAGGGATAGGGCATGGGGGGTTAAGGCAGTGAGACTAAATGATATTTTAATTGTGGATACATGTGAAAGCCCATAGAAGGTGCAGCCCAGAGTGAACCCTAACACTGTGTAACAATACAGTTACACAGTTAGCAATAGTGTATCAACAGGCCCTCCCTGGTAGCCCAAGGGGTTAAGTCTCTGCACTATGAAGCTATCAACAGCCACTGCAGCATGAGTTCAATCCCCAAGCAGGGAGCTGACCCACATGGCGCAGCAGACCTCTCCTGTCTCACTCGCTGCTCCCCTCAGCAGTATATTTCAGAGGATCCGCCTGTTCTGCTCCCCACTCTGTCTCTGGTGAATACTCTTACCTACGCCCCCACCCCAAACACCTCTGGCCTTCCCCCCATTTCTTGTATGCATCAATAAATAAAATAAAGCCTTAAAAAAATGTAGCAACATTGGTTCATCAATTATAACAAATGCACCACCCCAAAGCAAGGCCTTCATAATGGGCAAACCATGAAATGACAGAATACATGGAAACACTCCATAAACTAAAAACTGATTTCTAAAAAAAATGAAGTGATCAATATTTAATAAAAGGTCAAGAGCTTTCCGGACTTCTCATCGTAGGTGAGGTTCGCAACAATTTAAAGGCATTTCAAATGGACTCACAGCAATAAGCAAAAACACAAGTGTATTAGGCATTCTGACATGCTTGCCAAAGCTTTAAATGCTAGCGTAAATGATATAAATATTCTAGCACCCCATCTCTCTGCAGTATATCTGGCAGTCTAAAAACCTAGATAGCAGACAAGTTCACCTTTCCCGAAGATTCAGTAGAGATGAACTGATGCTCCACGTGGATCGTGCTCTCACCCTGATGACCTCAGCGGGACCGCTCTTGAGGTGTGGCTGCCTTAGCCAGGTATGCCCTGGTCTCCCCAGCAGGTACAGCCAGCCAGGGCCCCTCACAGAGGTGTCCAGTGCAGAGTGCCCGCTTGCCTGCTTGCTAAACTCAAGCAGCCCCTCTGACAGAGAGGGTCGCACTAGCCTGGTCCAGTTCCCTTAGCAGGGCTGTGAGAGTGAAGTGATTTTCCCTAGTGAACTTGAAACCACTCTTGTTACAAGGTAGCCCAGAGTGGACTGGGCCACCTCTCTGTGGACTGGGCCACCTCTCTGTGGGGCCTCATCCACGTGCTCACAATTCACTTACACTGCAGGTACACACAAAAGGGTCAATAATGGGTTTATTTACAAAAGGGGAAAGGAATAGGAAACACAAAAGGGTCAATAATGGGTTTATTTACAAAAGGGGAAAGGAATAGGAAACAACCCAGGGAAAGAGAGGGATACAAAGTAACTGGAATACCTTAAGACTAGGCTGACTGAACACACCTAGTCACACGGTCAGGAGAGCTGCTTCCCCAGCGAGAGAGTGAGAGATGCAATCGCGCCCTATTTATCCCCCAAATGTCCCAGAATTCCTGCTAGCTCCGCCCTTGGGTCCTGCAGTTCTCTCCCTGGTGCTGCTGGGAGTTGTAGTTTCCAATCCCTGGAGGAGGGGGTAGGGTCCAGAAAGCTGCAGTAGTGGGTGGAGTCCACAAAACTCTGCAGAGTTCCTTTAGGACATCCTTCCCCTTAACACCGTGAGTGTCCAACTGAAGCCAAGAGGTGATCTTCCACGTTACCTGAGTGCACCTGGAGATTTGGGTTTGCTAGATTCTTTCTCACCAGATGCCTCCTGAAGCCTCCAGAGATGGCCAGAGGACACGGTATTTCTTTCTTGTTTGCTGTTTCCTCCTAGAGCTTTCTTCAGTGACAGTCTGTGGGACCCAAACCGAGCTGGCACCCAGCAGGGGCTCAGATCTGAGAAGGGCATGGATGAAGAGGTTGCCTTCCTCAAGGAAAACACAGACTGGCCATTTCCTCTATTTCTTGTTTTAATTCAGAGATACTTCTGAATTAACTCAGAGATACTTCTTTCTTTTTTAAAGTTGAGGTTATTTTATTACTTGGAAAGCCAGTGGCATCAACCCATTGTCATACTTTTAAATCTGGGTGTTTGGTTTATTAAAAAAAAAAAAAAGATTTATTTATTTATGCATACAGGAACAGGGGTGTAGGCCAGAGGTGTGGGGGTGAGACAGAATGGGGAGCTGAACAGGTGGATCTACTGAAATATACACTGCTGAGGGGAGCAGAGGAGAGACAGGAGAGGTCTGCTGCGCCATGTGGGTCAGCTCCCTGGCCGGGGATTGAACCCAGGTTGCAGTGATGACAACACTGAGACTTAACCCTGAGGCCACAAGCGAGGCCCTCCAGATCCAAGTGTTAAAGGACAACTTCTCAGATGGTCATGGGAGGCAGCCAGTGTGGACAAAAGTTCTGGGGCATCTGTACGGGAAGGTGCATCTGAATGTCCATGTTGGAAGCACGATACAGGCATTAGGAGCAAATCTACTGGAAATGTTCACTTTCAGGTGTGTGTATGTTTTCACATCAGCTGGGTGAATACCTAGGGGTGTGCCTGCTGGGCTGTATGGTAAGACTACCCAGGCTTGGGAGGCGCTGTCAAGCTGTCTTCCATAGCAAAGGCGCCCACTGGCGGCTACAAGTCCCTGTTATCCGCGTCCATTAGTCCTGTCCATTTGTGGATTCTGTCCTGCTAATGTGTGTATTGCTATCATGTTGTTTTCATATGCTTTTCCCTAATGACAAATGAGGCTGAATGTCTTCTCATATGCTTATTTGCCATCTAACTTCTAAAGATAATTTAAAGCATTTTTAATTTCCAACCTGCAGAAAAGTTGTATACACAATGCAAAGAATTTTATTCTTCCAGCTCAGAATAAGAGCAAGTTGCTGACTTGATGGCCACGCCCTCCAACTCGAATTCGGTCTTCCTAAGAACATTCTCACAACACACACGGAGACCTGGGAAATTAATTCACATACATGGCTCCAACCCAGGCTCCTCAGATCTCATCCCAGTTTCACCAAAGTTGTGGTAACATTTTGTAGAAAGAAAATGAATCCAGCACCAAATGTTGCATTTAATTGTCAAGTCTCAGGGTCTCCTTCCCGGGGCAGCTACTTCTCAGTTTCTTGGCGTTCATAACCTAGAAGCACACAGGCCAGGCATTTTATAGACTTTCCTTCAGTTTGGTGTGGCGGCAAGGTCCTCACAGGTAGAATCAATTTATGTATCTGGACAGCGCCTTGGCAGTGGCGACATTAAGCTTTGGGAGTTGATCTTATCAGGGGCCACCTGGCTTCAGTCTGTCCCGTCGATGCCCATGGTAACTTGATTATGGTGCACTGGAAATGGCCATGCTGTTTGACAGTAAAATATTCATTTTACGTTTGTGATTAGTAAACATTTGTTGGGGAGGTGTTTTGAGACTAAGCCAATCTTGTTCCTCATCAAAATTCTACCCGCTAGTTCTAATCCCCACTGATGATTCTTGGGTGAATTAATTCCTGTGGTGGCTGAGAGATGCTTTTCTCGCTTCATGGTTCCTTCACACATTGGCTTTCTCCTTTAGGAAAGCATGTACCTCTTCTCCCTCTTACTTATTTTTATCATGGGTTTCTGTTTTAGTCAATGGATTAGAGATGCCCTGGATTTAGCCAGGGGAAGCTCCTTTCTGTTTCTTTGGACACAGAAATAAATAGAGCACCTCCTATTTTCTGGCACAAGGTGCTCCAGGCTTATCTGTATTTTCCCTGCCTGGCCCTTTTTGTAGAGAGTGATATTTACAAAGTGAGGTCTGGACACTAGGGGGGCTCAGGGCTTTTGGGGTTCTCCCTGCCCCAGAGGCTTTTGGTGAACAGAACTAGGAAATACACAAATGTACCTATCTACGCACAAATGTGCACACGTTTATAGACACACATTGGTACCGCTCTTATTTCTAGATTTATTAAAAGCTATGAAGTTGCACATGGAAGCAGCCCAAATGCCCAAAAGTAGATGACTGGATAAAAAAGATGTGGTACATATATACAACGGAATATTACTCAGCAACCAAAAAAGAGAAACACATGTCTTTTGCAGCAACTTGGATGGAGCTGGAAAAGATCAT
>NW_004567129.1:25492858-25508849 GCF_000260355.1 Condylura cristata | reverse complement strand
TTCACCAGAGACAAAGTGGGGAGCAGAACAGGCAGATCTACTGAAATGTGAGGGGAGCAGCAGGGAAACAGGAGAGGTCTGCTGCGCCATGTGGGTCAGCTCCCTGGCTGGGGATTAAACTCATGCTGCAGTGGCTGCCAACAGCTTGAGAGCACTGTCTGTAACCCCTGCGCCACCAGGGAGGCCCCATAAATAACATTTTGTTATAACAAAGTACCACAAAGTGAATGATGTGAACAGAAACGTAATTTTTGGCTGGTCGTCCAGGGATCAAGGAGGGGCGAGGTTCAGCCTGCAGGCGGCTGCTCTCTTGCTACCTCTTCCACAGTCATCCTCTATGCATGTGGGCCCTGCTGGCCCCCGGTCCTCCTCTTCTTATAAGATTGGATCACGGCCCACCCTGATCGCCTCATTTTAACTTCATCACCTCTTCAAAGGTCCTACCTCCAAATATAGTCATATTCTTAGGCCCTGAGCTTCAACATATGAATTTGGGGGTGACTAGACCCTACTAATGGTGAGAGCTGGTCAAACAGTATATATGTGTGTATGTGTGTGTGTGTAGGTATACACACGTGCGCACACACACACATGCACACATACACCCCATTTCTTGTATGCATAAATAAATCTTTAAAATGAAATAAAATATAAAACCAAAATGTCATGTATACACACTACATATCATTATATTTTATGGATTCTATATAGTGAACCTCTTTAGAATTAGATGAAAATTGGAGTTATCAGAGCAACTTCATGGCTTTTAATATATCTAAAAAGAAGCCAGGAGCCAATGTATGTCTCTATAAATGTACGCATGTTTGTGTGTATATAGGTACATCTGTGTATTTCCTATCTCTATTCACAAAGGTCCCCGGGGCAGTGTGAGCCCAAAAAGCCATGTTTGGGCTATTGGTTTGGCTTAGGTGAGGGTCTGGAAATCAGAGGGACAGAAGGGAAAGAGGGGTGTGAACAGGGTGCCAGGACGGAATGGACCGTGAGTCATCTCTCATCACTGTGACCTCGGTGACAAGGGTGTCCTAAAGAATAAGCTGAACCCCTTTCCTGCTAACAAGAGCACCTGGCTCAGGCTTGGAGATGTGGGAGGAGACGATCTGGTAGAGCTGGAGGAACTTCACACCTGGCCACTGCCCAACACCAGCAAGGTAAGGAGGTAAGGAGAGCCAGCGGGTACGTGGCAACACGCCTGGCCCTATATGGGTCACTGGGGCTCAATGAGGGCACTTCCTGCCCTGCTGCCACCAAGTAGGCTCAGACTTCTCTGTGTTCATCCCTAACCTAGACCCATGATGTACAGTCACAGGGAAAAGTCTTACACTACCCTAAGGAATTTGTTCAACATAGCTCATAGACCCAAGTATGGGTGCTAACGTTGTTGCTGATCGGCTGGGTTCTTGTGTTCTAGATTGATCGTAGACATGGATATTAGGATAGAAGGTTAGCAAGCTCAGGTTTATTGCAAGAGAGACTCCTTTCAGCAGCAGGGGCCCCGGGGAGAAGCTGTGACTGCTGGGGGTAGATTTACTTTTATAATCTCTCATGGGGACTTTCCCAGTTTTGGTGCTTTTCTACTACCTCCCTTTGCCTGATTGTCCCATTTGCCATCCAGAGCTGTGCAGCCACCACAAGCTACTGTGTGCTTCTGTAGTTTCGTGGCTACCAGCCTCTGCCTGTCAGCGCTGTGACTGGCAGCCCTTGCCTGTCAGTTTTCTGCTCCCTCCAGCACCCAGCCTTAGTCTGCTATGTTACAACAGCCCTTGCTAGCCAGCTTACAGCCAGCTCTTGCAGGCTGACTCCTTAGCCAGCTAATTCTCTACTCCCCTAACATCATAGAGCTTCTAAAGAAAAATGGGTGAATATCTTCATCACTTGGAGTCAGTAGATGTGTAATGTATGACACAGAGAGCCGTAATGGTGAAAGAAAACACTCATAAGTAAGATGTCATCACAATTAAAATCCTCTATTCATCAAAAGGTGTAACTAGAAAACGGTAAGTCCAGACTATGAGAAAACAGTCATAAATCATATCCTTATGAACTCCAAAAAAATTCACAAAAAATGAGCAACAGATTTGAAAAGGCACATGAAAGTACTCAGCGTTATTAGTTATCATCACCGAGTATGAGTGAAAAAGTACTCAACCTCATTAGTTAGAAATAAAAGTTCAAAGCTTGAGATGCTATTGCATACTAAACAGCATTGGCTAACATCTAAAAGACTGACAATTCCAAATGTTGACAAGGATGTGGGACAATTTCACATTTTTGGTAGGAAAGTGTATTGATGTTTTCGATGTGTTTTGTAATGCATGAAAATATGGAGAGTGAGGCAGGTTGTTTCCTCTCCCCCTTCCCCCCCACAAAAAAGTGATCTCAGCAATATCTCCCTGCTGCCCTCTTATGCAATGCAATGGTGCCACTCCTTGGTGAGCGTGTGACTGCTGCAACCCACAGAGTTCACTAAACATAATCCTTAACAACTCAATAAAAAAAAATTGGCAAAAAATGAGCAACCGATTTGAAAAGTCTCCTCACAAAGTAAGCTATAGTTGATACTGCCCAACTTACAGGTCTGGGTCAGAAAGGGTCATAACCTTCCACTTTGTTTACAGGAGCAGTTGTGTTTGGAAGCCGAGCCATCAGGTAAGAAGTTCAGCTATCATGGAACTACCATGCTGGAGGGAAGGCAACTCATTGGGAGACCTGTGGTTACTCCACTTGGTTGTCTCAATCTTCAGTTCATCCAGATACCAAACATGTGAATGAAAGAGCTTCCTGCTATTTTAGCGCTTAGCCCTAAATCACCCCCAGCATAAGGAGATTTCCAGGCAGAAGATTGAATGTATCAACTGGTTTCTGTTAGCTATTTTCCATGTGATATGGGTAAAGAGAGGTGAAGTAAAGAAGGAAACACTCAATTTCAAGCCAAGTTAGAAGTCAGAACTAACGGGGTTCGAAAACGACTTTTTCATTCCAAATTTCTCTAGCAGAAGATTGTCAAAATGAAAAAGGGCTTCAGGGCAAAGATCAAATCCAAGGAATGGTTAGGAAAACATCTCAGTGTAAAGGAGAAGTCACATGCTGAACTATACAACTTCTTATGAAGACATTAGGGATTTATAGGTGGTACCGCGTGGACTCTTCCAATCAGGTCTTTTAAGGATGTTAATAGCATGCCTTGCAGACCTTTTTGTTAAATAGGACTTCTATTCTTCTTCTTCTTCTTTTTTTTTAAAGATTTATTTATTTATTTATGCATACACAACTGGGGTGCAGGCCAGAGGTGCAGGGGTAGTGAGAGGACTCACCAGAGACAGAGTGGGCAGCAGAACAAGCTGACTAATGAAGTACACTGTTGAGGGGAGCAGTGGGTGGGTCAGGAGAGGTCTGCTACCCCTGTGGATCACCCAGGGGCCAGGGATAGAACTCGCACTGAAGTGGCTTCGGCCATCTTGCAGTGCTACGTCCTAACCTGCTGCGCCACCAGGGAGGGCCCAGGACTTCTAATATTCTTAAGGACATTGTCCCACAGCAACCTCATGCAGAGTCCAAAGTAGAGAAGGATTTATTTTGAAAAGATTTGTGAATATGGCTATTGTTTAACGGAGTGAGTTACAAACTGATACAAAGGAAATTCACAAAGATGTTAAAGGAATTACATTAGATTGGACCAGAAAGGAAAATAGTATTCAAAATGAAAGAATGCAGACTCCCATACTTTTATGCACAGGTAGCAGAGGCAGGAGTCTACTTAGTTGCAAAGCAGGGGATTTCTTTGGAAAATGAAGGATGACACAGAGGGTAAGAGTCACCTTCCTGCATCATACGAAGAAGTCTTGGACTTTGATCCTGCACCTGATTTTTAATGGAATGAGACTTAGGGTGAGCATTTTGCATGAGAATTATGAGCAGTGGGGCCAACTATGGGATCTCCAAAGAGCTCCCCTCTACAAAGTAAACTTGCCACTTCACCACCAAGAGGCTAATTCTCCTCTATTTGAAGGAGTGAAGGGAAGGAACCTCCAAAGCTGGGTAATAAAGATCTTATTTGCCAGAACTCATGCTTGAGCTGCCATGTAAGAAGCTTGACTGCCTTGAGGCTACCAGGCTGGGAGGAAATCCAGGCGATAGGTAGAGACCACAGGCAGGCTCTCTGTTGGCAACCCCCAGGCATATGGGTGAAGGTGCGTCCAGAGTATTCCAATTCCCAACCGCCAATTCCTCTGTGCTGAAGCCCCAGACTATAGAGAGCTAACCCCCGTATATCCTTTCTGAATTCCTAACTTAGAATCCATGAGCATAAAAAAAATCTGTTATTTTAAGTCACGAAGCTTTTTTGGGGGGAGGGAGGAGTTTGTATACAATAATAGTATGGCGAGCAGATGACTTTCTAATGGATAGAGGGTTAGGTAGGTGAAAAGGTATGAGCTAGGACAAATATAGAAAAATGGAGCTTGCAGAATCTCTGTTATGTTTGAACCTCATTATATTTGAAAATGTAATAAAATGCCATTAGGGAGGGAAGACAGGCACACCTGTGGATAACAGAAATAGCAGTAGACGGCCTTTGCTGTGTTTTACAAAGTGCCGGGCCTAATGCTTTCCTATTCATTATCTCATGTATCCTTCTCAACAGTCCCACAGGTTGGGGCTATTATTTTCCCCATTTTACAGATGAGCGAACTGTAACTCGGAGGTTAAGGCAGTTATCTAAGTAACAAAAGGTAACAAGGCTTGTCACTTTTAGGGGCAGGACTCTGGCTCATTCAGGCTCAGGTATGTCTGATTCCATAACTGACCCTCTTAATCCCGTGGGCCTAGAAAAAGCCTCTCCACCCTCCATTTATGTCCTGGATAGAAAAAGAAGGTGAACACCAAACAAAATTTTCCAAGGAAGGACACCTTGATTTTTACACTTTGCCAGCACTGGACTGAAATTGCATATAAGGAAAACAATCTGTATTTAAGTTCTCTTCCTTCCCAGCCTTCTCCGATCCTGCACCCCATTTTTCAGGTGGAAGAACTTGCCTCCTGTGTGGGGCTCCAAGGTGGCAACCAGTCCTCACCCTGTCTCCTTTTGTTCTAGCACTACCGGGGGAGAGTTTCTCATGAACAAGAACACTGGAGTTTCGGAGACGTTCAACAGGGTGACCAAGGTCACACACGACGAGATATGGGCAGATTTCACAGGTCTTTCCTGATGCACTCAGGTGCTTTGGGGGTGCGCCTCTCTTCACAAGAAGCCACAGTGGTTTCCAGCTAAACGGAACCTGGCAATTAAGCCGCACTTGCTCTCAGAAGCCCTAGGTTTCTGGGGGGCACTTTCCAGACTGTCTTCCTGTCAATCAGCTTTCCTTGAGTGACACCGTCCTGAGGAACTTCTCAACACCAGAGCCAGACTGCTCTTGGCGCGTGGGGAAAGCGCTGTTTGGCTGCAGCCTTCCCTGTTACAGAGAGCTTCCAAGACACCTGCTGTCCCATGCTGTGCTTCACTGTGGTGGTGGGGAGAGGGGTGGAGACCAGGGGCCCCCAGCCCAACATCTCCAGAGGGAAGGGGCTCCTATTCTGCTCAGAAGCAGCCCACGGGAGAGCCTCGTTGGATCTCAGCAGCTATGCATGCTGGGGGTCTGGCCTCCCTTGGGCCCTGGCATCCTCTGTAAGCATCTTGGGGACATCCTGAGCCTAGACCCGCGCAGCCCAACCTAAGTTGGCGACTTGACAGAGCTCCCAAAGGCCCGAGGTGGGGGTGGCTGGGCGCTGGCGGCCAGCTGGGAGGCAGAGCTGATGTGCTTTGGGCCCACGCGCAGCTGGAACAGCCCAGGAGGGGTATGGGGGCGCTGTCTGGCTTGCTCGAGGGCTTTTCCAAAGGAGTCGCGGCCCAAGGTTCCTGTCTCCGCCTGGGGTCGCCTGCGCACTGCAGCTCCAGGAGATTTTTCTGGACATCGTGGGAGGAAGAAAGGGAGAAGCAGCTGCGCCGCGGCCCGTTTTGGGCCAGAGCCCCAGGGGTGTCCGGTTTCTTGGCAACGGGTCACTCTCCTCGGGTGGGACCCTGCCCCCTCTAGCGGGGCTCTTTCTCTCCTTCCTCATTAAGGCTCCGCGTGTGGAGTCGGAGCCCCGGGACCCGAGCTGGGGGCCCTGGGGTGACCTGGGGGGCGCGACCTGTGGGCAGGACTCGCGCGGGAAGGGGTGGTCCAGGGCCTGCCCCGGCTGCCCCCGGCTTTTCTCCGACCCCAGCCTGGCAGCGCGGCGGGTGGAGGAGACGCGGCACACTGGGAAGGGGGCGACGGGTCTGTTTCCGCCCAGCCTCCTCCGGCTCTGGCTGAAACAAGTCTTTCCGGTGGGGCTGCTCGGCCCGGTTAGCCCCGCCCAGCCTCCCGGAACCCGCGGGGACACAGGCACCACCGCGCCCAGGCCCCAGGGCGCCCCAAGACCCCGCCCGTCGGTGGCGGCGTGGCGTGTGGAGCTAGGGGAGGTGGGGAGGGTAGCGCGTGGGGGCGAGGGAGGGGACCAGCCGCCCGGGCGGGAGAGCGGGGTGCAGCGTTCCAGCCCTCACTTGGAACCTCCGCATCCCCCTTTGCCCCCACCCCAACACTCTGGCTCCGGTGGGATTTTGGAAAAGCTTGGGTGATTTTGAGACCAAGGCTCCAGTTCAGTATTACTTTGTAGTTGGAGAAACTGAGGCTCAAACAGATGGTCCGAAGGCCGCAGCTGGTTCTCAAAGCAGAAGGGCGCCGAGAGAAAGCCACAGGGACGGCCTGGCCCTGGCTGGGAATTTCCCATGGCCTGAGTCCTAGGGGCCTGGAGCAGAGGAGAGAGGGGGAAGGCCCCCCTGAGGACCTGGGGCCCTCAGACCTGCAGACCCTGCCGCATGGCCTCGAGCTGGAGAAGATGACGCTCTCTGCAGGAGTAGGGATTCCGTTTAACCCTGTACAGACTGCAAGACAGAAGCCAGGCTCCGTGTGGCCTGGTGGCCTGGAGCCAGCCGAGACCCGAGGGCTGGGATCAAGGGGTAGGAAAGGAGGTGAGGCCCGATTCTTTCAGTGGAACAAGTGGGGTCTTTGATTGCTGAACAAGTGTCTGGCAATCGGTGCGATTTTGTTTTCAAAATCACTGTGTGCTAAGCCCCAAAGTTGGGGGTACCCTGGAGTATTCTTTTATCTGCTGAACCTTGAGTCAGACTTGCAATCAGTATTTGATCGAGAACCTTGGTCAGTTTTTCAAAATGCAAAATCAATCGCCCATTTTACTTTTTGACTTGGCATTTCCTTGGGATATTCTGGGTTCTGGGAATGAAAGATTATAAACTATTGTCTTAAATTCTGCCCGGGTTAGCACCCTTCCTCAATTCAGAATTTCCCTGGAGCCAGATCTTTGCAGCTTCAGGATTATGACTTTTAAAAAATATAATTTTGATGAATTTTTATCTGTTTCCTAAATTAGAAGAGCTCTTAATTACAGGAGAAAACCATTTTCAAAGAAAAATGACAGACCTTTTGAGCCAGCCCTGGGGGCAGTGCTTCTTAAGGAACTCTGGGGCCTGGTAGGTCTTTAGCCCACTGGTGGGGGAAAAATCCAGCAAGAAAGGGTCGCTGCTGCTGGGAGGCACACCACATTTCATTCATTCTTGGCTAGAAAATGAATAAATGATGATTTGCTTAAAGTTGTTCATCCTCCTGGATCTTAACCTGAGGGAAAGCCTGGTCTTGGTTATGTTGTTTTAAAATTGGGCTTGGGTGACCAAGTGGTAGATGAAAGGCAAGTTCTCCTTATGAAAGCATCTCCAGCTAATAGATGAAGAAAGGATTGATGACTGCTTTTGCATCACTGATGAATATTAATAGGTCTAGGTAGGGTCAACGATGGCTATTAACATCACGAAAAGAGAAAATTGGTGTTGACCCGTACCTTTTGTTTTCTGGTGCAGAACCGGGGTGCAGGCCAGAGATACCAGGGTGAGAGGGTCAGAGACAGAGTCGGGAGCAGAACAGGCAGATCTACTGAAATACACTGTTGAAGGGGGCAGTGGGCAAGGTTTGCTGTGCCATGTGGGTCAGCTCCCTGGCCAGGCTAAAACTCAGGCTGTAGGTGTAATTAGTGCTGAGACTTAACCCCTAGGCCACCAGGGAGGCCCTGATATGCTTTCTGGGGGGAAAACTCAGCGCTAGCTGTCATGTGGTTTTGACTTTCATAATATCCCATCAAACCTGAATCTGATTGAGTCTCATCTCTATCAACTAAGTGTCTACAGAGTATAGGGGATTTGTTAGACAGCATGCTGGGGACATTCCCAGAACTATCCAGACCTTGTGAAACTATAGGACAAACAACACAGTTCTTCAGTAATTAATTGCAAGGAAAAGAGCTGCATTCATATTTAAATCAAACAAATGGCAAAATGGAAAAAAAAGTGACTTTCATAGGACATATGAACACTGAAAGATATTTGATATTAAAAGATATTACATTATCTCTGAATGATGGTATTATGGCTATATTTTAAAGTACTTAAATATTTTTTTACAATTTATTTAAGCTTATGTATTTATTTATCTATGGGGTACAGGCCAGAGGTGCAAGGGTGGTGAGAGGATTCACCAGAGACAGAGTGGGGAGCAGAACAGGCTGACTGACGAAGTACACTGCTGAGGGGAGCAGCAGGCTGGTCAGGAGAGGTCTGCCACGCCATGTGGATCATCGCCGGGGATCGAACTCATGCTGAAGTGGCTTTAGCTTCTGAGTGCTGTGTTTTAACTCGCTGCGCCACCAGGGAGGGCCCAAAGTATTTAATTGTTTTTTAAGTGTTTTAGAAAGACATGCTAAATATTTATAGACTCAATGATACAATAACCAGGAATTTATTTCTAAATTATTTTTTACAGCAGTAAGAAAAACAGGTGATAATATAGATGGAAATAAGATTAGACTTTGGTAATGGGTCTGTGGTGGTTCATGATATATTTGTCTATTTTAAAATGTGTTTGAATTATTTATTTCTTCAGGCTCCTCTCGATCCGCTGTTCTGCCTCTCAGGACCACTGGCCGTGTCTGTCTTATTCTTGCTTGCATGTCAGGGCTCACTTCTCCATTCAGAAACACTGTGAGGACCTTCTGCTCACTTGAGCTTCTGAAATGATGAAATTCACATTCTAGATTAGAAAATGCCCACGAGAGAAGTACCGAATGAAAGCATGGGTGACTGCGCAGACTTGATGTTTGCTGTGAGTCCTGGCAGATGAAAAAAACTCTTGAGTAGTATCAGTTCATCTTCTCTAAGACTGGTTAGACGAGCTCTCTAAGGAGGCTCTGTTTCATCCTAGTTGAGTCCTGTGGTCTAACCTGCCTCTAACCAATTTTTGTTTCTGCCTGCGTCCCAGGGAGTTGCTAGACCTCTCCCCACCCCCTGGTCTTCCTGTTTTTCTCCCTTATTTTGTTCGCTAAAGCATTTGCAGTTGAACTGTTGGTCTTGAATCTCCCAAATGTGGTTGGAGGCCAGAGAATGATCATGATAACCGATCAATAATCTTCTCAGGGAATGGTCCCTTGGACTCACAGATTTCCTTCCATCCAACTCATTTCCAGGGCAGGGCATAGCTCTAGATTCATATTTGCTGGTGGTCATGCCCATCTTTGATAATACAGCTCATTTGCTCATCAAAATGAGACACCTGTAGTGGATCCTTCAGGTCTCCCAACTGCTCTTATTTTCCTTCTCTTCCCATAGGACGGGTTCAAGACAGAGCATGCAGCTGGCTTTTGCAGATAGCTCATTCTGATCCCTGCTGTCATAGGTCAGGCCTTGTGCTCTGAGGCTCTTTTGTGCATGTGACATGAGCCATGTGCTAAGGGAAAGTTTGAAACAGCAGTAGTCATTTGACAAATAGTTGACTGATGATCTTCCTACTTTATTAAAGAAAATTATTTTTGTTTTTGCTGCTTTTTTTTTTCATGACAGTGTTTATGGATGTCTGAACTTAAAATGAACAATCTATGAAACTTTTGGAGAAAACAAGAATTCTTAAACCTGGTTGTTATGTGTCTGCAGAGTGAGTTTGCCCTGGTTGTGATGAGGAACATGTTGTCTTCTTAAGGACCGGCAAGCTTCTTGTAGTATGATCCAGATCCTGGCAGAAGGCTGGGGATGTTAGCAGCTCCCCTAATTCTCACTTACTCAAACCAAAGGTACACTTCATGGTAGGGAAAAATATCGGGCCATTAGCTGTGATGTATGTTTCCAGTGACTGCTCAAAAGCTTCTCAAACTAATTTAATTAGAATAATTTACCTTAATAGAAAACAATAATTTCCTACTCTTTCCAATCAGTTGAACCAATTTGTACTATTTTTTTACTCATCCAGATGGAATTTATTATTCCACAGCCAATTCGCTAAACCTTAATTTTTTGTGCTAACCATTATTATAGCTGAAAAATTATGCTAAAGGAATAGGGGAGACCTCTGCTTCTGGCTCTGGAACACCAGCCTGGATCAAACCAAGCTTCCTACCTCACATAACTAGAAGAGCTAGGTAATTTAAAAAATCTGTCTAAAAATAAAGACAAGCTATCAAGGCAGTGAGAACTTGAAAAGGCAAGATTCTAGAGAGAAGGGAAGCAGTGAAGGTGAAGCACTGACATTTGTCACTGTGGGCTCCTATAACCTATAACAGAGACTAGTGACACCAACAAGTCATTTGTTAAATCTCTGTTGTGGATGGTGGAAATTCAAGGACAAAGTTTTGATGGGGGTTCTCTTTCTGCCTGGTAGACAGTTGATTCACTCTGTCTTCACGTGGTAGGAAGAGGAAGCTCTGATGTCTCTGATGTCCCTGATGTTCCTATTATGGAACCCATACTTTCATGGCTTCATGTTCTAACCCTGATTACTTTCAAAGGTGTTACTTGCTTGTAGCATGAAGGATTGGTGTTGAAGGATTACACACATGAATTTTGCGGGGAGGGCATAAATATTCAGTCCTTAACGGCACAATTATCCCCTCCAACACATTTACTTCTAGAAATAGTGTCTTAAAGACTCAGAAGGTGAGCAAAACTTTGTCAATTTCAGGGAGTCCCTGGTAATACCCTAGACTTTTAGTTAGGATCTCTGAAAGGCTACATTAATAGTAAGGACAAATCAAAAAGGGACCAGTTCTCATAAAGATAAAGCTTTGCCTCAAGCCAGATTAAGATGACCTGCTGCTATACTAACTACTTATAAAAGCAGAAGAAAATCTCCAGAGAAAGTATCATCCAGAGTATCACATTGGTTCTACAATTTTTCACAAATAACATGTGGCATTGGATCAAAATTTACTAGGCATACCAGGAGACAGGACTAAATAACTCCAAACAACAAGAAAACAACAAAATAGAAATTGATCCACAGAAAATACAATTTTCATACTTTGGGATTATATATATTGGTGTTATTATACATTAGTTAGAATAACCTCTGATCGGTACATTTAAGAAGATAAAAGACAAATTCTAAAAGAGAATGGAAAAAAGAGTCAATGGAAAATGTATAACTAAAAAGTATATAACTAAAATAAGAACATATTAGATGGATTAAAGCAGGTTAGACACAGATGAAGAGAGGATCGATGCACTGGAAGATATAGCAGAAAAACATATCTGGACTGAAACATAAAGAGACAAAAGGATAGAACATAGAAAAAGTGCTGTATTTTGACGTAATAAAAAGGTTTAGAGTAAGTGTAACTGAAACACCAAAAGAGTGTGTGTACAGGTGTGTGTCTGTGTACACGTGTGTGTCTATATGACCCATATTTGTTCCAAAACACTATGACACCTTAAAAAAAAAAAGGTGGGGGGAGATTTTTCTCTCCGTTCTATAAACTTTATGAAATATCTGTACAGTTAAGAGCAAATTGATAAAAACAGAGGCCAAGTTTAAAAAAAGGGGGAGGATCAGGCTTGGAGACCAATCTTTATAAAGCCCCCATTGTTTGATATCTTGTTGATTCCCATAATAACCTAATGGCAAGGAGTTGTTATACCTTAAAGACTGGAAATTAAGGTACAGAAATTTTTAAATTAATCTAATTTGAGGCTCCAACTTACAAGTTGAAGAGTTGATCTGTAGACACAAAGTCTTTAGATTCTTGGTGCAGAATTTTCCCTAGCATAGCAGGCAGCTAAGATACAACTTTCTCTGGAAATACTCTTCCATAGAACCCCTGCATTTGGGGATGGCATTTGTCAAGCAACATGAGGCCAGAGGAATGCATTTCAGGATCTGGTCAACTATATCAACAGATTGAAATATCCAGATGTCTCAGGTGGGACTAGAAGCTGATGCTTCCTTCACTCCTTACTCCTTGGAATGCTGCACCAGCCTGTCACCTGCTGCTAGGTAAAGAGGTCAAGTATAGGAAGGTGTATGGAGGCCTTTGTTTCTATGGGTGACCCTCTGCTCATCAGTATCCTAGCATTTCCTTGGCAATTTCCAGAAGGTTCCATGTTCATTTAAAATGGTCATCTACCCAGATTGCTTCTGTGCAGGGGCTTCACCTACTACTTCTGGCCACAGTGTGGCTTCAGAACCAGACAGAAGTAGAAGAGATCACTCATTGATATCTTCATCTGTCCAGGCTTTAAAATAGCATAGACTGAGTGGCTTAAACAACAGCAAACATTGTTTTTCTTAAAACACTGAGGCTGGAAGTCTGAGATCAGGGTGCCAGGATAGGTGAGGGCTCTCTTCCTGGCTTGTGAACAGCCACCTTCTCACTGTGTATTCATAGGGCAGAGAGAAGTGGCGCGAGATCCAGTTATCTCCTCTGCTAAAGGCAAACCCCCCACCCCATCACAAGGAACCCATTCTCATTGTTACAGGGCAACCCAATGTGAACTGGGTTGCCTGTCTGTGGGTCCTCACCCGCACGCTTAAAATTTGATTGTACTGCAGGCACACGCAAAAAGTGTCAGCAATGGGTTTATTTACAAAGGGGAAAGGAAAAGTAACAACCCAGGGAAAGAGAGAGAGGTACACGTTAACTAGAACATCCTACCAGCTTCACTGACTTGGAACTCCAATCACACACTGATAGCTCATCAAAAGCCAGATGACCAGCCACTAGCCACATGGTCCAGAGAGGGTAGCCTCTCACCTGGCTCCTTTATATATCCCCAAAAGGCCCAGAATGCCTGCTTAGCTCCGCCCTTGGGTCCTCACAGTTCTCTCTGTGGTATTGCTGGGAGTTGTAGTTTCAATCACTGGAGTATGGGGTGGAGTCCACAGAACTTTGAAGATTTCCTTCAGAACATCATTTCCCCCTAACAACATGACTCCATCTAATTGCCTCTGAAAGACCCATATCCAAATGCCATCATCTAATTAGGGGCTAGGGCTTCCACATGAATTTTGGGGGGACACAGATCAGTCTATACTGTTTGGATAGTTGCCTTCAGGCAACCCTCTTAATCTCTTATGGGCATGTTAGGATTCCCGAGGGGTAGCAAGTAAGAGCTCCTGCCCTGCTCTCTCTGTTCTTTTCTATCTTTTCAGAGAAAACATAAAAATGACCCAAGTAGGCTACATGATGTTACTCCAAGTGAGTTCAGGGGTGGGAGTGGAGTGGGAGGACCAGATGACCCAGGAGGCATTAAGTACGCATCTAGATCCCCCAAATCCTATGCAAGGTTACCCTGAAGGTCAAGTCATGACTTAAATGGCCATTGTATCTTTTACATCTTGCCAAATAGTTTCTTTTCAAAATTCCAGAGTTTGAGCTTGTAGATTCAGTTGCTGAAAACTGGAATGGTACAACGGCTTTTGCCGCATTTTCCTTCCGATGGATGAAGTTCAGTTTCTCTGTTCCAACCCCTCCCTTGGAGCCTCAAAATAATCCAGCTACTAAATTTTTCTTCCTGGAACTCCGCCACTCGTCTCTGGTAAGACTCCAAATGGAGGCTCAGATCCCCCAGTCCTGCCCTTCCTTGGATGTTGGGGTCTAAGTGGGGAGTGTCCAAACCCTAGCCCCTCTACAGGGCCAACGACACCTGTTGACTTGTGGACTGCTTCTGACCACCTGCCCCTAGCCTCTGCCCGCCCCTGGACTCCAGTCCTGGCTCCTGATTGGTGCTGTCCCTGGGCCACACCCACTTCATGATTCTCTCTGCTATTGCCCCCACCCTTCACCCCAGGACATGGGCAACCTTCCTGATCTTCTGGGACCTGGGAACCACCCCTGCACCTGGTGAGGGGTGTCCCATGACCACACTTCCCAGGTGGCTTGTTAGGAGGCCAATGAAGCCTGCAGGGAGGGTAGCTTAGGTAGGGCACTTTGGCAAAGCTGACGGGGAGGGTGTGGATCGCTCTGTTGTGGCCTAGAAACTAGGTTTCACAAAACTGCCCTGTAATGCACGTTCTTCCGGTCCCTGGAGCGTCACCGTGGGATGACAGAGTCACACGCTGCTTAGTAGTAAAATCAGCATTTTCCATCGTGACTGCTCAGCTTTGAAAAAGTGGCACAGAAACGCCTGGATCCAGCTGGCCCACGTCAGGAAGTACTTTGAGGCTAAACAGAGTATGTTCTCTTATTTAACTCTCACAACCACCTTGTGAGGCCTAGAGGGCGGTTTCCCCCTGGAAACTGAGGTTCAGAGAGGCTAGGCCACTTGGCCGCCATCACACAGCACATCCATAGGAGGCTTCAAAACGAGACTGGTGGATATACCCTGGCTGGCACGAGCCCCCTTCTATGGCTACATGCTGAGCAGGCTTAGGCCAGGGTGGGGAACCAACCCTTCAAGAGGTAGTCTTTCTTCTTCTTTGAAAAAGATATCACTCTGCAACTTTTCAAGTGGGACAGAATTTCCCAACTTTGTAGACCTTGGGGGAGCCATAACCCATAGGACACAGGGTGGTGGTGGGAGCTGCCTGGCAGGTTAACAAACCAGCAAGTCAGTTGGACATGGTGGTTCCCACCCAGGTTCAGTGCCGGGAGCTGCCCAGCCCCCAGCCCAGAATTTCACTCTCTGTGTTAGTTCCTCCACAGCCATGCCCAGGGAGGTCTCTGTGGCTGGAAAGTAAGCCTTTGCCTTCTCTGGGATCAAGAGGTACTCCTGCTCCAAAATGCACCTTCTGAGACCCAGTGCCCCATTGGAATGGGGAGAACACCCCATTTGAGAGACCCCAAAGGATACTATCCTTCCTCATCAGCTCTCTCCTGGGACTGAGCAGAAACCTCCCCTCCAGCCCCTGGGCCTGAACTCAGCCCTCCCTCCCCTGACTGCCCAAATGCCTGTTTTTCTGCAGAAAGAGCCTCAAATCCCAGGCCCTCTGACTGCTGGCAGCCACATGGAACCAGCCACTACTTCCGGCGTCCGGCCTCCCCCTCATTGGGCGCGGGGCCAGGCTCTCTGACAGAGGCTGGCCTGATGAGGCAGCCTGGGGACGGGGATGGCGGCCACGGCTGATTGAAGTCCCCGTTTCCCTTGCACAAAGGCAGCATAATTAATCAGGCAGTAATGAATTCAGGTACCACCAGCTTGTCACCTCGAGAGATAGGCTATCTAGAGAGGGCTGGAATTCAAAAGAGGGAATCAGGTCACCTATACTATTTTTCAGTAGTGGATGCTAATTTTAAGTGGAAGATTCACTGGAATTTGACCAGAATTTCTCTCTCTCAGTCCCTCTTGGGGCAGGGGTCTCTCAGCTCATCCCATGCACAACTTGTACCCAGCACCCTCCATGGCGCAGCCATGAGGAGGGGAAAAGTGAGAGGAAGAGCCTGAGAAATCTGGCCCCCAGCACTCTGCCCCCAGCAGCTCAGCAAGGGACTGGGGTACACACACACACAGAGGTGAGATGTTGGTGGGGGAGGGTGCTGGGAACTGTAGTTGGGTCCTGTCCACACTGGTCTGCACTCTCTCAGCTCCCAGCAGTGTAGCGAGGCCCATCGACAACACTGGGGTGCTATGGGCCCTCCCTGGTGGCGCAGC
>NW_004567129.1:25471825-25491868 GCF_000260355.1 Condylura cristata | reverse complement strand
ACATGGGCAAATGACTTTGTAAATTCATTACTAAAGACAAGATGTTTAATCCTGCTAAATCTTAAGAAATTGCAAATTAAATGAAGTAGCACTTGTCACTCATCAAATGAGCAAAAATACACAAGGGATGTTCTGGATTCTGCTCTGCTATGTTGGGCACCCTGTGTTGGTATAACACAACCAGACACACATGTACACTGCAGCCCAGAGTTTTCCTTTTGCCTGATTTACCCTCAAGAAAAGTTATGTCCACAGATTATGGAGAGCTGTGCAGAGTTTCCTCAAAGTACTAAAAATGGATTTCCATAGGATCCAACAAGTCCACTCCTAGGAATCTACCCAAATACAAGAACACTAACTTGAAAGGAAACCCACACTCTTATGTTTATTGCAGCACTATTCACAACAGACAAGTTATGAAAACAACCTGAATGCTCAAGGACAGATGACTGGATCAAGATGTGGCCTAGATACACAATGGAATACTACTCAGCAATCAAAAAGGACAAACTCATGCCATTTGTGGCAACATGGTTAGAGCTGGAAGGGATTGTGCTCAGTGAAATAAATCAGCAGGAAAAAGACCTTAGACGGTCTCACTTGTCCTCAGAACAAAGGGACAGGAAAAAGACTCTTGCAAGCTGACCACAGATCTGAGGCATCCAGCAGGGAGGAGGAGAAAGGGGAGGGTCACACAGAAGGAAGGAGTGCAAGGGATGGGGGAGATGGATCACAGGTGCCATGGTGGTGGGAGAATTACAGGGATTACATCTGAGGGGTGAAATCAAGTACTGTCAAAAATGAACAATGATGTAATAAATATACACATTTAATTATTAAAAAATAAACATAGAGGTCCACAGAGACAGAATCATTACAGCAACCTTGGTATTAGCAGGAACCCAAATGCCCCTCAATATTGGGAGGCCTGGGCCCTCCCTGATGGTGCAACCGGTTAGAGCACAACACTGTGAGGCTGTCAACAGCCACTGCAGCATGAGTTTAATCCAGGTCAGGGAGCTGACCCACAGGGCATGGCAGACCTCTCCTGTCTCTGTCTCCCGCTGCTCCCCTCAGCAGTGTGTTTCAGTAGAAGCTTGTTCTGCTCCCCACTCTGTCTCTGGTGGATCCTCTTACCCCATGCACCTCTGGCCTATACCCTAGTTCTTGTATGCACAAATAAAGAAATCTTTAAAAAAGTATATTGGGAGGCCTGCATGGGTTGATGGATTGAAGCATCTTCTCAGCATGGAAGTTTACATGGCAATTTAAAAAAAAAATGAGTTGTGTTTATATGTATGCAAATTGATCCTTAAGACGGATTAAGTAAAAAAAAATTCATATATACATATAGTTTACATAGCATCAAGTCAACCATCCACGAATAATAATGAATACTACTTAATTTGAATGGAGTGTGATGTATGTTGCAGAAGTACCCAGAAAAGTCAGAAGGAAGACATCACACTGAGTGGGGACCTTGAGAAGATTGAGGGAGTAGCCATGATTGAAGGAAGCCTTGGGATTAGTGTACCCCATGGATAATGGAGGTTAACTTTTAAAAAGAGGTTGGCTAAAGGGATCAGCGCATGGAGGGATTCTCAGCATCACCCAGAGTACAGAGTTGAGAGAATGATAAGCAGGAGTGGAAGAGAGCCGAGGATGCGCGGTGCTCAGGAGGAAAGGGAGGTGAAGAGGGAGACTGGACAGGACCTCAGGGCAGGAAGGGGAGCGTGAGAGCCGGCTGCTGTTCATGATTTTCTCAAGTGCTGGGTGCATGGAACACACAGACCCAGTTCCAGCAGGACTGTCCACACCCAACTCTCCGTCCTTTCTGCTAGATATCTATTTATTTCACTGTCAGACAGGAAGCTTGTGCCTTTTGCATAAGAATGCAGATTAAAAAAATCAGCACCCTACCCTCCCTGGTGGTGCAATGGGTTAGGACGCAGCACTGCAAGCCAGCTGCATGGCTTCAATGCAAGTTCGATCCCTGGGCCCCCGAGGTGATCCATATGGCGAGGCAGACCTCTCCTGACCGCCCACTGCTCCCCTCACCAGTGTATTCCGTCAGTCTGCCTGTGCTGCTCCCTACTCTGTCTCTGGTGAATCCTCTCACCACCTCTGAACCTCTGTACCCCAGTTCTGCATAAATAAATAAATCTTTAAAAAAAATCAGTGCCACTGCTGAGCCCTTAGAATATGCCATTTAAAGGGTGTGGACTCTGGCCCTGGACATGGGTCTGCTGTCCAGAGGGGACCACAGCCGTCTTCAGGGCTCCCGGCGGGCAGACTGTGGAGACTGATCTGACTTTCCACCCCAGCTCTGCACCTTGGTGTGTGTTACTCGGTGCAATCTGTGATTTCTCTCTGGGGTGCTGGAAACTAAGCAAAAGAAAAGCAGAGTCCTCAGCTCACGACTGGCACCTGTGAATGGTGGTGGTACAGGCTGATGATAATGATGCCATTCGTACAGTGCCCGGCTTTTCAAGACTCAAGGAATGGCAAACCCTTTCACAGAAATTTGGTTTCTGGTGGTACTTAGAATAATTGACTCCCGTGTGATATCTGAGAAAAGTTCTATTTAATTTCCATGCTAGGTTTCCGAAAGCTAGAGTTTTATCGTTTTGGAATCGTTATGAAGAGGCGAGGCCTAGAAAGGGAGCTCCCCCCTCCCATCCAGGCACAGGAGAGATCAGCGAGGCACTTCATCAACAGTACAACTTAAGGAGGGGCTGAAAGAACTCAGTAATCAAGATACATTTTAAAAAATAACACCAGTTTATTTTTACATCATTTTGTGCCTTTTCCCATCTCAGTTGTAATCCCCGTGGGCTTCCCATCACCAAATCACCGTGTGCCATCACCACAGTCCAATGCATTTCCCGCCCTCCACCACCCCGTTTTTGATCCATTCCCCCCTCCAACCCCCCTAAAATGTCTCTGGCATATAGCTGTTCATTACTATCTTCTCCCCTGGTCCTTTCTACTCCTGCTATGAGTGAAACCATCCGGTATTTTTCCTTTCCTTTTTGGCTTATTTCACTAAGTGTGATCTTTTCCAGCTCCATCCCTGTTGCTGCAAAAGGCATGAGTTTATATTTTTGGTTGCTGAGTAATATTCCACTGTGTATATGGACCACAGAAGATAAATATATTTTTAAAAATATTTATTTATTTATTCATACAGAACTGGGGTATAGGCCAGAGATGCGGAGGGTGAGAGGATTCACCAGAGACAGAGTAGGGAGCAGAACAGGCAGATCCTCAAAGTACACTGCTGAGGGGAGCAGCGGGCAGGTCAGGAGAGGTCTGCCACGCCATGTGGTCACCTCCGGGGCAGGCGGGGATCGAACTCATGCGGAATTGGCTTAAGCTTCTTAGTGCTGTGCTTCAACCCGCTGCGCCACCAGGGAGGGCCCACAAGATAAATATTTTTAACGTGGTTACAGAAAAGGAGAATTAATGTCCCCAAAAGTCAACCAATGAACACCTCACCATTCTGTACCCTCACTCACAGCCCAACTCAGGCTCGCCTGGGCTCTCCTGGGCAGGACTAGGTACTAGGAAGAGGCAGCAGGGAAGGGCTCCCAGCAGCCTAGGGAGGAACAGGGAAACCTTTCTGGACAACTGTCTTTCAGCCTGTAGATCATTTTTAAAAAATGGTTTTGTGGTGAACTTGTTGAGAAGATGAGATTTAGACAAAGATGGAAATAAGAGGTAGGGGCGTGTGAGTTTAGAGCCATAAGGAGATTTGAAAACTGTTCAGAGAAAGCCTTCTACTTTTTGTCTGATCTTCCAGAAAATACCAAGGGGTTGGCAAAACAGAGACTTTTCTCAGTTTCAAGTGCCTTCTGCTCCCCAACAATGCTGCCGTCAAATCCAGATTTCAGTATGGAGCAGTTCGCCCCCTGCAGAATCTGAGCATCCTGATCTCCAGACTGGGGCGTCAGCTGATTCGACACTCCCATCTCAGTCTGAGGCTGACCCCCCTCCTGGGGTCAGGGGACCTTTCCACCAGGAAGAGATGAGTAACAGCTGCAGCCTGGAAGATGCTGGCTTGAGGAGCTCAACCACTAGTTGGCTTGGCCCCTCCCCAAAGAAAGGAAATGCAAAAGAATCATTTTTGTTACAATAAAATGTATTTCAGGGCCCTCCCTGGTGGCACAGCAGGTTAAAGCACAGCACTAAGAAGCTAAAGCCACTTCCACACGAGTTCGATCCCCACCCCAGAGCTGACCCACAGGGCGCAGCAGACCTCTCCTGACACGCCCACTGCTCCCCTCAGCAGACAACTTCATCATTCGGCTTGTTCTGCTCCCCACTCTGTCTCTGGTGAAGCCTCTCACCGCCCCTGAGCCTCTGGCCTGCACCCTAGTTCTGTATGCATGAATAAATAAATCTTTAAAAAATATATATACATATTTCAATAGAAGTGAATGCATGAGTGATGTATCTGTAAAGGTGTTACTCAAGATGCATGTCATGTAGTGTTTTGCCTATGTTTTCTACTTTATATATTATGGTTTTGGGTCTTCACGTCTAGTTCTTTAAGCCATTTTGAGTTAGTTGTTGTGCAAGGTGTGATCATAGTAAATATCAAAACCAACAGTTAACTATAAACCAGATATTCTGCAGTGGGTTGAGGGGAGGAGGATCAAAACTGGGGCATGGGCCCCCCTGGTGGTGCCAGCAGGTCAAAGCGCAGCACTGCAAACTAGCTGCAGCCCGCCTCAGTGTGAGCTCCATCTCCACCCCCGGAGCTGACCCACAGGGCACAGCGGACCTCTCCTGACCCCCCCACTGCTCCCCTCAGCAGACGACTTCATCAGTCTGCCTGTTCTGCTCCCCACTCTGTCTCTGGTGAATCCTCTGACAGCCCCCGCACCTCTGGCCTGTACCCCACTTCTGTATGCATAAATAAATAAATAAATAAATCTTTAAAAAAAAAGAACAGGGGAGAAAAGAGTGCCAGGCTCTACGGTGATGGTGCTCAATCCGTGGTGGGAATTCCGTGGGAATACAACAGAGGTGAAAAAGCATACATTGTTACAAAATGAATGATATGATATATATATAAAGTGAATGAATGGTAATACTGAATACTGAATCATAAGCACTATCCGGCTAGCTGTCTCTACATTTTGACTTAGTTTGAGACCATTTAGAAATCCAATAAACTGTGGCTAGTTATTGGAGGTGCATGCCTTAGCAGGTGGCAGAGAGGTCCCAGTTCTGTCAACAAGGACAGGGCGGTGGGGGAGGGGTGGGGAGTTGGGGTGGTCTAGGGAGGCAGAAGTGTCCACTTCCAAAAGCCAAAGGAGGCTGGCAGGTGGGTTTTGTTCCAGGATTTCTGACAAACACTGCTTTTGAAAAGTGGATTCTATTATTTGTTATATTGATATTCCTTAAATTATTACTAAAAATGTCATCCCTGTGAACAATCAGGTCGCATCTTTTTTGTCCTTTCCTTCATCTGCGGGTTCAATTTTTAGCATCCCTCTATTCTCAGGACTTTGTCTTTCTTTGTTTCGCCAGAAAGTAACTTTTCTGTTCAACAGTATATTAATGCAGAATAGAAATAAAGATGCTTTAAAAAATTCTTTCAAGCACAAAAGGAGATGGTTTTCAACAGATAATTTTACATATTTACATATTTTACCTTAAGCATTTTGTAGTCTCTGCCTACTGGTGAATGGATCAGATTTTTACACTCTTTCAAAATGAACCAGTTTGGCTTCTAAGCCATTTTGCAAAGGACGGAAATGAATTCTAACTTTTTTTTCCACTTCATTTTCGCATCTTCGCATTTCCTTATTTCACATGGTTTAAAATAAAACGCCTCTAGCATTATTTTTCCTTTCTCAAGAGCAAAGTGAATGTGACTTTTCTGAGGGGTCACAGGATGCCCTGGGGGCCTGTGGGTGTAGCTGGACGGCTGCCTGCTTTCAGCTTGACTGAAGGGCTTGTCAGGGTTTTCATCTCCTAAGAAACAAGCCCCCGGCGCTGGCCAGAAGCAGGAGACGGCTGCCGTATGAGTCCCACGCTGGTTCTTTCCCACTGACATCAAATCCTGAGGTTTTAAAATTAATCCCACACAAAGACAGCCCTTCATTGTGGTGCCTGTTTGAAATTAGACTAGCAATAATGACCTTTCTAAGATGTCTCCGCGTTAAGATAGCTCCCTGTTGAAACTGAAAGCCTGCAGGGGGGGCTGGTGAGCCTGGGGGGGTACAGTCCAGGGTGGGAGAGATGCCCCAGCAGCTCCTCAAGGTGACTGCCTGGCCGGGCCTGGGTGCGGGCTGCCAGGCTGAGCAGGAAGTGGTGGGAGCCCAGATGGCCTGGTTGCCTGGGGCCAGGCCAGAGCTGAAAACCCCTGCACCCCCAGGTAATAGACTCCTGGACGGCTAACCAGTATTTTTGCTATAGGGAACTGGAGACATACAGGAAATCAGCAAAACTGAACATTAGCAAAGAAAGCAGGCATCCTCCAAGGATGAGAACCCCTCCAGGGCAGAGAATGGGAATCTGGTGGTTCCCCTCAGAAACCCGGCTGGTCTTTGTCTTTTTGCACAGCGAGTTTTCTGCACAGGGGTACAGTCGAGTGGGCCAGCTTGAGATCTGGCAGCTGGTTCTGCCCTCTGGAACCCAGGCAGCCTGGTCACCTACTTGGGTGTGTGTGGGGTGGGGGAGGGTCCGAGTGCTGTGTTTTCCTCGTGGTCTCTGCAGCCCTGTGAGCTCTTCATGGGGTAACTAAGAAAACACTTCTGGGGGAGAAAAAACAACAATAGCAACACCCCTTCAGGTTAATAGCAACTGAGGAGTGTTTAGCGCTTATGTAGTTTGAATGTGACCTTCTTACCAAACTAGACCGGAATCACAATTTCGTTATTTCTCGATAACTGTTATGCTGCCAAATAATTAGATATTGCAATCATCTCCATCAGGGGCTCCACTCCAAGCCCCATTTCAGCTAAATGGTCAGTCTTGTCAGGGTGGCCTGCGTGGAGGTCTTCATCTTTAGAAATGGAAAGTGTTGGGCTTTCCTGCTGTTCTTCTTTGGAAAAGGAGTCTGGGTTGTTGGAATTGGAGATTCTGAGGACAGTAGCCTCTGAGAAGGTCTGATCTCAATCCGAGTTGCTTCTTTTAACCCTTGGCAGTGGTTTTGAAGACAAAAGCCACACGAAGACAGTCTGAATACTTTGCAAACAACCAAACCTGACTGATCAGAATAGTACTTTTTTTTTTTTTTTAATAGTGCAATTCTCTCTGTCAAGCTCCTTGTTCTGCTCAGGGTGCTGGAGAATGTGCTGGGTCTGGTCTCTGCCTTTGGAAAGTTAGGATGAAGCCTCCTTCTCTGTTTTAATCTATTTCACCTCTCTGAGGCAAAAGGATCAGAAGCTCACAAGGAAAACCGATGCCCTTTCCCGCAGCGAAATTAACCAGAATCACGTGGAAAACAATCCAAGCCTTGTAGGAAAGGGGAGCCATTAAAATGTGCCCTGAGCAATGGGCTGCACCCAATCTTGCAGCCTGGCGCTCAGCTCAGCAGCGGCAGACAGAAGGCTGCTCCCCGGGACGGAGGGAGGTGCCACAATTAAAATCAGCTCCTCTGCCAAAAAATAAAAGGGAGGAGGGAAGAGGGAGAACATCAAAGACAGATTGAAATGTGTAGTTAGTAATAAGAGTGGTCTCCTCTTGAACCAAAGCCTGCAGCGATTCACGGCCCCCTTGTTAATGAGAAATTTTGACCTCTGGTTTGTAAGTTAAACTTGTAATCCCAGCTAATGAAGTAAATCACTTCCAACTTGAGTCTGTTGTTCCTTGACTGCTTTGCACACTGGGTCTGAGAGTGGGGACCCAGGTCCTCACACGGATGAAGGGGAACACGATTATTCGGTGACTGCATAGCCCCTGGCGTGTGGAGGAAGGCCCCCGGCTTCTGGTGCCAGTGCCTTACTTATTTCACTGTAACCTGTGTGTTGATAAGGGAGCCTGCCAGAGTCTGGGGTGAACAGCAGGGCTGCACAGCACCAGTGGCAAGCGGGACCCCTCCACGCTGCATTTCTTCATTTCTTTAGCAAATAGAGGAAGGTGTCTTAGCTTGCACACCCATGGCAGAGCTTTGCAGCTGGTAGAAGTCGGTGCATATTTGCCAAGGAATCGCTGGTGAATGCAAAAAAAGGCTGGGTGGTTTGGGGCTTGGAGGGAAGGAAACTCGCTGAGGAATGTGAGGGACAGGTTGAGGAGTCTGTGAGCTGACGACCTGGCTGTACTGAGAACTGGTGTGTGAAACTGGATACAGCTGGGACACTGAGGGGCTTTCTTCTCCTCGTGACAGATTACTGCCCAGAGAAAGGGGATAAATGGTTCCCTGTTTCAATTGCATGAGGGCCAAAGTAGTTGTTAGGTTATTGTTTCATCTAAAAGGGCTTTCGCGCACACGGGGCTTGACATTGTGCTTCACACTCAGAGGGCCGGTGTGAGTCTGGGGCACGTGACTTCCTATATTTCCCAAGACCGCTCGGTATTTTCCAGATTCCTTTGTGAATTATCTTAGCTTCTGACTGGGCAACAGTACTATCTGATTTTGTGCCAGGAGGTTAATTCTGCCACCCAGTCTGGTGGCGATCTTGTTTGGGTTGCTTTGGGATATGAGTTATTTTTGAGGTGAATCTCCTGAACTTTGGAGATATTATTCCTCTGCACCGCGGAAGATGCCTTTGCTGGAGCCCAGGCCATCACCTTACAACCCAGGCTTTACTGCTGGGAGGAGCCATATGGAGTCAGTGGGGGTCTCTGGGGTGGGGCGAGGGGGCAGGGGTGGGCACCACCCACCCCTGTGGCTTCCATCTTCGTGACAATACCCCACAATGGAAAATGAGTCTTGTTTAGGAAATCTGAGGAAAAGGCCCCTCTCCACCTTTTCTCTTATATTGGACAACCTTGCCCTGCTCATAGCTCTCTTGGCAGGTATGTATCACCTTTAAAGACTTCTGGAAACTTCCTCAAGCTCTGTCTGTGTACAGAGAGAGCTCGGGAGGGGGGTTTTATTTTCATTTTCTTTTTTAGGGGGGATGTTTTAAAACCACCGGCTGCTGTTGTTTTGTGGACCACAGGGTGGTCCCTAGAAAAAAGGGAAGTTCCAGGTTCCCTGCCCCACCCAGAAGGAGGGTGGAGCTGAGAAGAGAAGGGAGAAGAAGAAAATGAAGCAGGATGGAGAGCCAGGAGACTTGAGGAAGCCACAAGCAGCAAGCCTGTGAGGAAGAAACCGGGCTTGTTTCCTGACCCTGGAATGGTTAAGGCAGATGTGGGTGAGAGACCTGTAGGGAGGTGACTAAGGCAGTGTTTATATTGATTTTGATTTTTGCTCTTTTGCTCCCAGATTTGTCTGGCCACTTCTGACCCTTTTCCATGGGTCCCGGCCAGAAGTGCTTTAGTCTGGTGGCAGCTTTCAGGCCTTGCTTTGGACCAAAGCCTTTTGCCCACGAGGGCATGGGTAACTTCAGGTGTTTGATTTAGAAGTTATATTCTTTGTGTTCCATATTGTATATTCACTGTGTTCAAGTCCCTTTTCATTGAAGTTTTATATGTTTTGTCTTGTTGCGGCGGATGGCAGAACCCACTTAGAGCAGGCAGGTTTTTGGGGCTTTAGGAGTGCCCCTCCCCCCGTCCTCAACAGATTTGGGGTGCCCTGTAACAGAAGGACACTCAGGCATAATCTTCTTGTGCCATTCTGCGTTTTTATTGGACAAAGCAAAAAGCATCTGGGCTCTTGCCCTATTTGTGTGACCTGCAGAGAGCTCGTGGGTGACACCCCAGGCGGGAAAAGTCACTGGCCAGGGTCTGAGATCTGAGGACGTCTGGAGCCCGAGGCTGGGCATTTAAATCTACTACAAACAACAGCACATTATACATAAAGTGATTTGAATAATCTAATTTTTCCTTTCAATCCAAGCTTGTAGAAAACGTTAATTTCGTCAACAAGTGGAGAAAAACGCCACCGCGAATCTGTTCTCAGATGGCGTACCTGGTACTGGTATGTGGAGAAGCCTGTGGAGAAGCCTGTGGAGATAGGCCCAGAACATAATCATGGTTTATTAGCTGCACAAGCTTCTGCCTTTGTTTCTATTCATTTAATTCAAAGTGAAACAACTCAGGATGCAAAACTAAAATTAGCTGGAAAAAAAGGTGTAAGTGGATAAACAGGCAGATCCATTAGGCTCGATGGGTTACGGGATCCCTCGCCACTCCTCAGACAGCGCCTATTAAAAGTGGTAATGTCCGCTGCCAGCCATGCCCCCAGCAAAGAAAGAAGGCCGAGCAGGCAGGCCTATTTCACATGCATCAGACACAAGAATTAAATAGACCAATGTTCCCTAAAAGACTGAAGTACATCTCTTTCTGACGTTCATCTCAGGCAAAAATTCATTGATCTCAGTATGTCCCTTGGCAATTATAAAATATTAAACCCAAGTCACACTTTTCTAGTTGGCTTAATTTTTTCTCTTTTCACTGCTTTCTATTTGATCAATTTTAACAAGTTAGGAAGAGCATCTAATAATAAAACGTGCAGAGTTTAAAAGTTAGTTCTTTTGACAGTCTTTCCCTTTTATTTTGTTTTGGGGGTTGCATTAACTTTGTGTTCTATGAGGAGACTTGAAATGCTATTTTAACACACAGAAAGAACATTAACTGAACCAGAAGATTCTTTATTGAGAATCATCTTCATTAGTAGGTGTTCACTGATAAGGACAGTCTGTTTTCAAGATTTTTTTTTCTAGCATGTGCCCAAAGAACTGTCTTATTGTGTTGGAGTCATTAATGCTCCCCTATTCCAAAATTACCCTGTGGTTTGAGCTGGGAGTTATCGAGTGGGCTGGAGGTTTGAGTGTGCTCCACTGAGATTTACAAAAGATGCATATCCCTTCTCCATTTTTATGCATATGCAATTTTTTAGCTTTTGATGTTTGTTAATTCAGAATATAACATAAATGCTAACATAGACACACAGGATAAAAATGCAGAATTTTGAGAGCCCATTTTCATTCGATTATCGGTATGGGATTTATTTGGGGAAAAGTTACATAAGCGTAACTTTACCGTCCATGAATGATAAGACTATTCCCACACATTAAAAACAATTTAAATAATATATAGAACTGTTTTATGTGAAATGATAAATTGTTCTGAATAACATCTGTAATGATTTTCTCCTTAGATTTAGCTTTTCTTGGGGAAAAGTTATCCATTGTCTACCATGTGCCAATTCCTCTATTCAAGGTTTTATTGATTGCATTTCACTTAATTCTTACCACAGCTTTATGAGGGCAGGATGCTCTCTCCATTTTTCACTTAAGGGGTATAAGAGGCCCTTGATTATCTAGCAACTTCCCTCTTGGCTGACCCATCCAGTTCGTTTGGGGTTTCATGCAGCAGATTCAGGAAAAAAAAGAGACCGGGAGAACAGAGAGGCCTGGGAGTGGTATGAAGATGGGCTGACAAAATCAGCCTACTGGGTGTGGGTGAGGGTGGGGTAGGGGAGGACCAGGCGAGAAGGGCTGGTATCCCAAGGCCAGCTGTGATGTGTGGATCTCTTTCAGACTGAGAAATGTCAGTCTGGCTTACTTTGAATTTTTTTTAAAGATATATTTATTTATGCATACATGCAGAACTGGGATACAGGGATACAGGACAGAGGTGCAGGGGCAGTGAGAGGATTCTCCAGAGACAGAGTGGGGAGCAACAGGCAGAGAGGGGAGCAGTGGGCAGACCGGAGAGGTCTGCTGTGCCACGTGGGTCAGCTACCGCTGGGGATCGAACTCGGCTGCAGTGGCTACAGGTAGCTTGGCAGTGCTGTGCTGGAACCTGCTGCGCCACCAGGGAGGGCCCGGCTTACACTGAAATTACTTCGAGATGGGTGGATTATGCTTCTTTGTCTGAGACACAGCCCTGACACTGGACCGCATGGGTGATGACTTTATAAACACAGCAGTGGTTTTTGCCAGGCCGATTACACTGTTTCAAAGAGAATTCAAAATGGAGTTGGAGCCTGGGGGTGAGAAAACTCTAAGCTTCATGGCTTCTGGGCTCCAAATAGGTCTGGCCTGGGTCTCTAAAGAGGACTCCAATAAAGGATTTTCTGCACATCTCTTTGTGGCTGCCGCTGCCATTGTCTTTTCTCCTCCTGTTTTCTTTACTGTGCAAACCTCTTCCGCTCTCTCATCATACAATGATCAGAAGAGCCATTTTCTGACAGGACTTAGCCCTGGATCACATGACTAGTGTCCTAAGGGCCCACACGGTGCTGTCAAAAATCCTTCCTAGTGGTTCCATCAGTCACGGTCTCCGAACCCACAGCCAGCAGTGTGTATGGCCGTGGGGGCCTGCTCACCTCTGAGCCCCCCGCAGAGGTATTCCCTCTCTGCACACGAGCCCCCTTCACGGTCTGCTCCCTCATGTGCATGCGGGGGCCTCTAATTGTAACAGGTACAGCTTTCATGGACTCCGCCCCTACTCCAGATGCTGGAACTCCAAATCCCATCAGTACCAAGAAGAAGCACGCAGGGACGTGAGGGAGGAGCTGAGCAGCCAGGTTGGGATAAAACCGGACATGTGGGCTCTGGGGGGGTTTGACCTGGTGGTTCGCAGCTGATCGTTTTGGCGCTCAATCGGTTTTCAGCGTGCCGGTGGAGTCCAAGTCAGCAGAACTGGTAGGACATCCTAGTTAATCTGTGTTTATCTCCCTCTTTCCCTGGGTTATTCCCTTACATTTCTCCTTCTAAAATAAATCCATTATTTAACCTTTTGAGTGTGTCCATAATACGATTGAATCGTAAGCGCACAGGTGAAGACCCACAGACAGGCAACCCAATCACATTGGGGTGCCCTGGAACATAATCACTCAGCGTCTAGAACATGGCTTGGTACAGAGAGGTGTCTGGGAAGGATTTGTTGAGCTGTCAGATTGTGGAGAGACGGATGAATGGACAGACAGACAGGTGGATGGACTGGAAGATGGATGAATGAAAGAATGGGTCAGTGGATGGTTGAAAGTATCTCATAAACTCATGTCAGAAATTGAAAGTGCTCCCTCTCCAAGAAGCGTCAGCATTTTGGAAAGACCTACACAGAAGGCTCTACTCAAGGCAATGGAACGCAACATTGAGGTGTGCTTCTAAGGGACCTGTGTGAAACTCACCTGGACAGCCTGTTCAGGTAGGGCCCTGGGTCTTCTCAGTCCAGGATGTGTCTCCAGAGGATCCTGGTGCACTCCCGTGTCGGAAAACTTCCGGTGTCCTAAAGATGGGATTTCAGGAGTTAGACTGCTGATCTTCTAGAAGTGAAGTAACACTCTTACCTGCTCTCAGCAGTTAAAACTTCCTTTCTGCACTGCCTGCTGTTAGCGCTGTTCTCCCTGAACCTTTGCAGTGTTGATGCTTAGCCTGCATCAAGGTTCTTGGGTCCCAGGGACCTTATGTGGTGCAAGGCCCCAGCTCCTCTGGGACTCTGGACGGGTGGGAGTCAGCTACAAGTCTGCCCAGCTCCCCCAAAGGAAGGAGTCTAGACCCTCTTGGCATTTCACCCCCCACAACTTCTCCACCCCTACCCCCAGGGGTTCCTGGAAAGCAGCAGTGGTCTGAGCGGACTAAGAAAAGTATTTCTTCTCATGTGGCCTCATCTGTAAACAGGAGATAAAAATACCACCCTCTTTGCCTTGCTCAGAGGTATTGTTGGTTGCAACAGGCACCTCATGAATGTGAACATCATTTGCAAACCCCACAATGTACAAGCGTCAGAGCTCTGTGCACATGCGCACAGGTTAACCTTGAGTCCAGAACAAGATCTGCGATGATTTCCTTCCATTGCTAGAGCTGGGGTGGGACTTTCCTCCCCGATCTGACCATGTTTGCCTTGGGGGAGCAAAGAGGGGACTAGAGGAGAGGTGTCCCTGGGATTTCAGGCTGCAATGAAATGTTGCATAGACTTTGTAAGTTGCTGCCTCTTCCTATAACCCTGCTCACCAGTTGAAGTGTTTGAGACTCTTAGATTTTGACCTGTTTGAGGTCATTATGCCCAAATACCTGTAAAATACAACAGTGGCCAGTGTCTGCTAATTGGCTGTTTGCACATGTGTGCATGGGTGTAATGTATATTTGAGGTAAGCAAAAACAGTTTACATAGTTCCGAGCTGTTAATGTGATGTTCTTTCTCAAACATGCCACACTTCTGAAAATCCTCGAATCTTTCCCTCTGCACGCAATACTATTGTTATTAAAATGGTTCTGTTTAAAGAACACTTCGGTGAACTTTATTTCCTTTTAACGACACCCTCATTTCAAAGGTCATGGTGCGGAGTTGCCAGAGCGGTGACCTAAGAATAACCTTTCTGTGCTACCTGCTTTCTGCTCGTTGGTGCCAGTGTTCGGAAATGCTCTTTCCCTTCGAGTTTCAGCAGCTAAATAAGTTGCAGCCCCTTCAGCTATACTCATAAAAATTTGCTTCCAGACAACATGGTCTGTTTATTGTGTAATAATCGAAATGGCACTAAATTGCAGTGATTGCCGAACACTTAGGAATTGTATTAACCTCTTAAGTGCTAAGCAGTTTTCTATGGTTCTTGGTGTAGGCAGTCAGCTTAGACAGTCTCTACCGCTAAGTCACTGCCGTGGGGGGGCTGAAACAGCCTCACCAGCCAAATCCTGCCCTGATAGCCGGCTCGGTCACTTGCACACGGAGCCAGGCAGACGGCCACCCTGCCTGGGCCTGGCGCAGACAAGCAACTGCCCCTAGCCGGGACCCTGAGAAGGGATTGGTCAGTTTGGGCGCACAAGGCCCCACACTTCTGCCCAGCTGTGGGCGGCAGGACAGCTGCTTTTTAAAGCTGGGCTTGAGAACAGACACTCCAAAGAGCAAAGGGGGCAGCGGATCCTTTTGCGGGGTCCGCTGCCTTTGAGAAGGCGCCAGTCCTGGCTGTGCGGGTGTCCACGGGGCCTGCCTGCCGCCAGCCCGGTCCGCCCTGCTCCGGCGAGCGGCAGACCCGGGAAGGAAGAGTTAACTAGAAATGGAGCGGCGCTTCGGGGCAAGCAGTCTCGCTGCAGAACAGAGCAGCTTCGTGCGAAGGCAAGTCATTTCCCGAAACACTGCAGACACACGGCCTCGGGCAGCCTAAAACCTTTGGAGACCAAAATGGCTCGCAGGGGTTGGAAGTAATAAGGTGTTTTTCCCTTCTTTCTCCTTCACTGAAATTCTGCGAGGTTGCTCTGCATTGCTGGGGAACAATAGTGCTGTTTTTGTGTTTTCTATGGGTATTAAGATCCATTACGCGGTGACATTTTTAAGATTGGTTATCCTGTAGTTTGGTGTTAAATTGAAGTTGTTTGTTTTGAATTTAATTCTTTCATTTTTCAAACGGAATAAGGCAGCTCTGCAGAGCGGTGAGGCTGGCGCACTGGAGTGTGGTCCGGCCGCTCCCCAACAGATCCCTGCCATCTCCGGACCTCGGCAGAATTAGCCATGAAAGTACATGACCTATTTCTCCATGGCAAAGCCTGTCAGCATCCTCGGAACCGACTTTCAAAGCTCAGGACAGGGGTCGTCTCTATTGTATCTCGAAAGAAACAGGATATGAGCTGGTTTTTAACAGAATGTTATATATCCAATCTGTTATGCCTAATGCAGCCTGCATATAATTATTACTACTCTGTTTACAACAGCAGCAAAATCAGCTTCCATTTAACAAATGACCCAGCAGCAGTAGGCCAGCCGCCTCTGAAATGACATCTGTTAACTCTTTGTCAAATGCCCTGTCCCTTTCTCCCAAACAGCTCTGTGGTTAATTACGACCTGAGCATATGACAGTCTTTCTAGGGGAGGGGATTGCTTAAGGGCAGGGAGAAATCTAGCTGCAAGAAATTCTCTTCTCTTTCCCTAAAAAAAAAAAAAAAAAAAATCCATAGCAAATTGACTTAAAATAAACATTCATTTGTAGCACCGGCCTCGGATGTTGGAATATGTTTTGATTACAGGGTTACTGTATAGTGTTGGGTCTAGAGGCCCAGTCTTTGGTGGAAAAAAAGAGTTACATCAAATTTTTGTCAAACCATCAAAAAGTTTCCATCAGAGGCATGTGGGCCACCACGGTTCTGTCGTGATGCTGTCAGCCAGAACCCGGCCCTCATCTGGGCAGCCCTAACTGGGTGATGGTCCAAGGCCCATCCTCATTGGCAAGGGAACTTGTAAAGACCAGTCTGAGAAGTCAAAATGTGGACTCCACTACGTGAGTAACGAGGTGCGTGGGGGCAGGGTCTCCTCCCTGGTGCCAGGTGTTACGGGACCTGGGGGGCATCCTGAGCATTCTCTGCATTCGCCTACCTCGGAAAAGGTCAAGGCTGCAGAGGCCTTAGGTCTTCTCCTTTGGGATCTGTAGGTCAGCACAGGAACGAACTTGAGCAGATCTAGGGTTCCCTGGGTGGGAACTTGTTGGGGTACGGGTTCCCACCAAGTTCCTGGCTGGCCAGATTGCCACCAGCCTCTCTGCCGGGTTCATCAAAAGACTGGCCAGGAATTGGGCAGGGACAGCCCCCTCGGCTCGGGTACCTCACGCCTGGCCTGAACACCATCGTGGGCAATCCAGACCTTCTTGCCCATCTGCCTAAGGGGTGTGTCCCAGGCCCTTCCAGCTGGAAGATGCTCCTGACAGCTGCATCCTGGCAGTTGTCGTGGCATTGAGGGTGGTCCTGCAGCTGGGGAGGTTCTGAAGCTTTAACACAGACCCCAGAGAACCCTGCTGTGCCTTCACGGGAGGGACCCTAGGAGGCTGCCCAGTCACAGACACGCACAGGGACTGTTCACCAGTCTGAGGCCAGAAAATGGAAACCCATTCCACGCCAACATTCTTAGATGCTATTATCATTTCCTTTGGCTATTTCTGAGAAAAATACATTTTAGCACAATTAACTCCCCTGACCATCTGCCCAAATCCAATCCTTCCTTTCCTGTGGCATCCTTTGGGGCACTCTCCGAGGCTCTGAGGGTGGCTCTGGCCCTTCCCAGCAGAAGGGTCTGTGGGCGCCATTCATGGAAGCCTCCAGGGTGAGGGGGACCCCGAGGGTGCCAGATGTACGCTGCCTGTGATGCCCCTGTGCTGCCTCAGACCTCACTGACTTCATACAAGGACATTTAAGTGTGCCTGGGCCTGGTCGGGGAAGGAGGACCCTCACTTCTGCATGGATTCATCCACTACTGTGCTGACTTGTAAGTCACCAAAAGGGTCCTAGGCCTTGAATCAAAGCCAGACATTTCGTCTCTGTCTTCGATGCTGATCTCCACTCCAGTTCAAGAATGACTAGCTATGGGAACTGGGTCCTGCTTTCTCATCTCTGACCATGGGTTCCTCCAAGTAATATAATTATACCCAAAGTAAGTTACGAGAGGGGGGCAGGATTGGAAGAGTATTGAAACGAGCACCCTGGCTTTGTTCCCTGCTGGCTTTTTGCCAGCGAGGTGGGGCTGTGAGACAAGTTTCCAAAACCAAACCTCACGCGCAGACCAGACCGATGCTGGGATGAGAGCAGGGGTTGCCTCAGACTCGCAGAGCCGTGACCTGGCAGGCATCTCCCCCTTGTGAGTGGATAAACTGCTTCCTGTCACGCCCACTTGCCTCAGTGTTCTGACATCACCGTCTCAAAGGGAGCAGAGATTAGGAAGAACCCCTCACACACCACGCCTGCCCACTGGCCTCCTCTTTACAGCCCTCCGCTGCAGGGAGTGGGCCCCGGAAACCTTCTTGCAAGCCTCCTTTCCCATGACACCCCCTCCTGCCTGCCCAGGACACAGGTGGGGTGGGGAGCCCGACTAGGGGCCCAGGTCGGCCCGGAGGCCAGAGCCCGTCCCCACCGCATGCACCCAGGGTCTGGGTCTGGGACGCAGGACCTAAAATTTCCTTTTAGACTCTGTCCTGCGGAGGCACATGTGGATTAAATTAGAGCAATATGTTTTTCTAACAGCATCTTGGCTGAAAAGTCAAGCAGATAAATGGAAACAAACCCTGCTTTATGTGAATGAAAAGGGGCTGATGGAGGGTGAGGGGGAGCACACTTCTGCCTGAAGCACCACAGCCAGCAGGGCTGCCTTCCTGGGCTACCCCGCCCCCCAGTCCTGACCTCTCAGCCTGCCCAGGAAGCCCTCACCACGGGGCTCCCTGGCTGCCCAGTGCCCCTCTGGGGGCCTGTGCTCCAGCTTAGCTGACTTCCTGTCCCTCCCCACACCTGCTCTGGCATCCCCCCCTCCCCCGCGGCTTAGGGGACCATGCTGTGCTCTGTCCAGGTCTCCCCTCAAGTCCATCCAGCACGCGGTGTGGAGGCGACACGCTAGTCACCCAGTACCTGCTTCACCTTTTCCTCCCCTGTCAAGGGAGTGATGGGAATGTCTTTTGTTCCAATGAGGTGACATCCAGGGTGGGCTCCTGAGTGGGGGATGGTCATCAGAAAGACCAAGTCATAATTGGAAACTTGGGACTTCCAGCCTTTTCTCTCGGCAAGGGAGAAAGATTGAGAATGGGTTAATGATGGGTCATGCCTCCATAACGCAGCCTACGGTTTGGGTTACGAATTAGTGAGCTTTTCCATGTCCTGGGAGGGCAATGCACCCCAAGTCCCAGGGATAGAAACCCCCGTGCTTGGAACCTTCCCAGATCTTGCTCTCTGGCTCTTCACCGGCTGCTCTACCGGTCATTAAACCCGCACGTGGAAGTCTCCCTCAGTCCTGAGAGCTGCTCCAGGAGTCCAGCTGAGGAGAGAGTGGTAGGAACCTCCAGGCTATAGCTGACAGGTCAGAAGCACAGGAGAAAACCTGGCTGGCACCTGGCATCTGAGAGGGGGTGTTCTTGGGAGGCTGCGCCCCGTCGGTGTGGTGTGATGTTCTCCAGGTAGATGGTGTCAGAATTGAGTTACACTGTGGGATGCCCAGCGGGTGTTGCAGAATTGCTTGGGGTCAGAGGAGACAGAAGCAAAGTGTTCTGTGTGGAAGGAAAAAGACGCAGGGGGTGGTAGCGCTGGCTGAGTTTCCCTCAATGCAGGGAGATTGTTAAGAGATGGCCAGGTGGGTTTATCCCACTGTTAGGATGCTGTCAGAAGAACTGGACTGTGAGCATGAAATAAAACAAGGTCAGGTGGAGGCTGCTCTGGGCAGTGGCCCTCACTGAGCTGGGCCCCCTTGGGAATAGACACCTCCGACCTGCTCTGCTCCCATCGCAGGAGAGAGGTCCCAATAAGCAGCCAAAGGCAAGGGAAGCCATTAATGCAGCCCACACAGTAGCTGGAGGGCAGAGGTCTGGGTGGACGGGGACTGGAAGGGCAAGTGGAACTCACTTGGCCTCGCGGGAAGACAGTGAAGTGGTCCCCTTTCATGTCTGATCGATACAGAAATGCCACCTTCATCTGCTTGGCAGGTCCTTTCCAGCCCTAAGCCCAGTGCCTTTCACATTCCCCACGGAATGCAGTCGGGGTGGGACCTGGTGTCTCCCAGATGGAGCCATCTTCCTGCTGTCTCCCTACACCCCGGTTTCAAACAAGGGGGCTGACGTTGTGCGTTCAATCCACAGCTGGGCTCCACCCCCATGCTGCCATGCAGTCAGCCAGGTGATCGTGCTGAGGGAGAACCCAGATTTCTCTTTTAAGAAAAAACGCTACAACCTATGAGTCCGGAGGAGAAGGGCGGGTGGAAACGCAGGAAGTGGTTGATTATGATTAGGATGGGATGCTGGGGTCTTAAGAATCTGAGTTCATATTAAAAATCTGGAAATGCCAAACCTCAACTTCCTTTGTGGAGCCCAAGTTGTGTGATCATGAAAAAGGAAGCTGGGCAAGGCTGTGATGTGGGGGGCAGTGGAGCCCCCTGGGCTGCCTCATTTCACATTCTGCAGCATTGGGGGTGGGGGTGGGGATCAGAACACTTTGCAGCGCACCATCTTATTGCCCAGGGTCAATGGACAGACAGCAGCTTCCCTCTCGTTGAAAGCATTTGCGTTGCTGATGGAGCAAG
>NW_004567129.1:25468757-25471511 GCF_000260355.1 Condylura cristata | reverse complement strand
GTTCCACTTTGCACCTGTCACTTGCCCAACCCTGTTTCCTTCCACCCATAAAGTGGGTGTGAGGGTTTCTCGGGGTCCTGTCCCTTTCTGGACAGTACATATGCTTTCTATCTTACTTTTTCACTCTCTCTATTTTTAGATCTTGTCATGTTCAGGTCTATCTCTAAAGGAAAAGTACTGAGCAGTGTTCCTTTCTATGACGCTACATTTTATTTACTCATCACTCAGTCAATGGAAATTTATGCTATTCCCACTTTGTGGCAAATCAGCGATGCTGTGCGAACACATGCGCATGTCTCCTGTGCACCTGGTTTTGGGGGCTGGGGGCCTCAAGGAGGAGCTTTCTGGTGACAGGGAGACAACTTCTGCTTCCTTAGCTCCGCCCAAATTCCTCCCCAAATTGTTCTAAGATGACACTTCCATTGGGAACTCAGAATTGTTCCCATTTCCCCACCTTTTTGCCGACAGTTGTTACCACACGATTTTGCCATTAGTTCCCTGCGTAATAGCAAACTTGAATGTTTTTTCTCATCTTTATGGACCATCTAGTTTTTCTTCCCGATGATTGGCCTGATGACATCCTGGCCATTTTTTCTATGAGACAATTTGTACTTATCTTGCTGATTTATATGAAATATTCTGGATACTAATTTTTTTTTTCCTGTGGTATAGAAATATCTCCTAATCTGGGTAGTTTTTTAAACATTGATGGTGTCTTTTGATATGCAGAAGTTTTGAATTTTAATGTAGTAGACTTCTCTTTTTCCTTTGTGGTTTATACTTTTTATATCTTATTTAAAAAAAATCCCTCCTTACTCCCAATAACATAAAAATATTTCCCTGTGTCTTTTCTTCTTAAGTCAAATGTATTGAGGCATAACTAAGACACAATAAAATGCAACCATTTTAAGTGTAGAATCAGATGCATTTTTGACAAATGCAAATGACCATAAAATTGGGCCTCACCCCCACCCCCATCCTGAGAAAATGTTCCCTTATCTTCTGTACAATCTGCCTTTCTGCTCCTGGACAATGACAAATTTTCTTTTTGTCACTGAAGATGAGTTTACCTATTAGCAATTTTGTATACATGGAATGTGTTATTCTGACTTTTGTTGTCCAGCATAGTGATTATGTAATTTATCCAAGCAATCATAATCAGTAGTTCATCCTTTTCGTTGCTGAATAGTATTCCAGAGAATGACCATTCCATGATTCATTTTTCCACCTTATCAGTCGTTAGAAATTTAGATTATTTCCAGTTTGGGGCTATTATGAATAAGGTTGTTGTGACTATTTATTACAAGTCTTGGTTACATATGCTGTGCATTTTCTGTTGGATAAATATCTAGATGTAGTATCACTGGGTCACATGTTGAGCCTATTTAGCATGAAAGCTTCTAAACTGCTTGCAAAGTTGTTGAATTTCTTTATACTTCTGAAACCTGCATCATTTCACTTGATCATTTGGGAGTTTTCCTTTAATTATTTACTTGTTATTCTACCAAAATTTGATATAGTCTTTTGAATTTTAGCCCATTTTAGTGGGGATTCAGTTGTATTATAATGTAGTTTTAATTCATATTTAGATTATAAAAGTCTTGAATTACTATTCATATGCTACTTAGCATGTGAATTGTCAGCTCAAAACTTTTGTTAATTTTAAGAGTAACTTGTCTTACTAATATGGAGTCATTTGTGAGATTTTATATGACTCCTTTGTAAAATATGTGAATTAAGAATATTTTAGTTTTTAAAGATTTACTTAGTTATACAAAAATGGAGTCCAAATGTTCAGAGGTGAGTGGATTCACCAGACAGAGTGGAGAGCAGACAGGCAGATCTACTGAAATCCACTCCTGAGGGGAGCAGTGGGGAGACAGGAGAGGTCTGCTGCGCCATGTGGGTCAGCTCTCTGGCTGGGGATCGAACTTATGCTGCAGTGGCTGTACATTGTTTCATAGTGCTGAGACTAGTTACACCACCAGCGAGGCCCAAATTAAGAATATTTTCTCCCAGCTTTTAACTTTAATTTTCTTGACAATGTCTTTCAGAGAGCAGGGGTTTTTTTGTTTTGTTTTGTTTTTTCCAAAACATCAATTTATCAAGTCTTTATGTTATGAAAAGAAAATGCATTTGTTGAAGACAACTTTGTCTACTTCAGATTCACACAGATCCCATATTTACTTTGAGAAGTTGTATAGTTTTATATCTTACATGAGGTCTGTTAATGCATTTCAAGTTAATTTTTGTGTAAGTTGTGAAGGAAGTATTAAAGTTAATTTTTCCCATATGGATCTTCTGTTCGCCCACCATTTGCTCTAAAAAGTATCATTTCCCCAATCAACCTTAGCATCTGTGTGAACAAATCAAGTAATCATATAAGTGGGTGTCTATTTCTGGACCTCTATTCTGATTCTTTATAATTTTGTTGTCTATTTCCAACCTTTTACTTTTCCACATGACTTCTAATACCAATGTTTCAAAAGTCCACATAAAAAATCTTAATTGGAAATGCTTTGTATTTATATGTTACGTTCACTACCTTCATAATACCACTTCCCATCAGTGAATATTGTATATTTTTTTCCATTCAAATGTTTTATCATGTCCTATAAAATTTTTCTCCTTAAAAAACTTGCATATTGGGCCCTCCCTGGTGGCGCAGCGGGTTAAAGCACTGCACTAAGAAGCTTAAGCCACTTCCGCATGAGTTCGATTCCCACCTGCCCCGGAGGAGATCCACATGGCGAG
>NW_004567129.1:25432254-25464922 GCF_000260355.1 Condylura cristata | reverse complement strand
CTGTTCTGATCCCCACTCTGTCTCTGGTGAAGCCTCTTGCCACCCCTGAGCCTGTGGCCTGTACCCCAGTTCTGTGTGCACAAATAAATAAATCTTTAAAAAATAAATAAAAAGAAAGGAAGTAAGTCTGTTCACATCACTGAAAAGCCCAGGGGCAGTGAAGCAGGGGACTCCAGCTGTGGCATCAGGTTCCAGTCTCACTCCCCTTCCGCCATCAACGCCAGCCCTCTCCCGGGCTTCCATTTCCTCTGGGCTTTTCCAGAGGCAAAGAAGTGGCCGGGTGCTCCAGCAGAAATGGGAACTCCCACACACATGCTGGAGCTGTTTGGTAGCAATTCCACCCTGAAACAGGAGACCAGCCCACCCTGTTGTGGGTGGGGGTGGGGGCTGGGCGCAGAGAGGCCAGAGTCCCCCCAGCAGCCTGGTTTTCAGATCAGGAGGTGCAGTGTGCCTGCCGGCCCACCCGCGGGGAACCTCAGTGCAGACCCCTGCTGCCACCTCTGTATCTGTGCTGGAGCTCTTGTTTTGTAACCAGGGGATGAGAAAGAAGAGGGGGTGCGTGTGCCCTGATGAATGAGAAAGAGGCGCCCCCTCCCAGCCCACAGACTGGGTGGACTCTCGGTTTCGGGGGGCAACTGGAAGCCATAGGCCGCCCCCCACCCCCACACCGGGGGGTGTTGCCCGCAGTGGGAATTGCTGAGCATTGCGTGTGCCCTGGGCCTCAGACGTGGCCTCAGACGTGGCCTCAGACGTGGCCTCAGACGTGGCCCTCCTGCCACCCCCACCCCCATTGCTCTCTGCCCACCAGCTGTAACCGTCCCTCTTGCCCTTCTCCCCTCAGGCATTTCTGTATCCTAGGCTTCGCCTCTCTGATGTGTGACTGTCCTCCAAGGACAGTCCTTCCTCGAGTACCTCTGGAAAGCAGGTAGCACCCCCCCCACCGCCCCCATCCCTAGAACTTCCTGCTGCTCCTCGCAGGAAATGCAGAAAGAGCAGACAGACTCCTGCTTTGTGAGGGTTCCTTGCACACTGCCCGTTCCCAGGTCTGTGAGCGCACTCCTACCCCTCACCCACATAGGGGTGAAGGAAGCTGAGGCAGAAAAAGCATTCAGATTCCAAGGGGACAATGGCAGACGCAGAAGCGCAGCTGCGCCCAGCCTTTGCTTCCTTGGCAGTGCCAAGGATAAGCACCCAGAGAAGGCAGCCACATCTAGGGTGGGTCTCGGCAGGAGTGAGAGCCAGAAACCATCAGAAAGGGACGGAGAGACTGAGGAACAGTTAAGTCCGGGCTGTCAGCCCTTCCCTCCAAGCCCCTGGGGTCCCCACTGGCTTAATTCTCTGTGGACACAGCTTGAGACCAGACTGGGTAGGAGTGGAAAGAGCCACACAGACACCCTGGCATGGTCTCTGGGCACCCAGGCGTGTCTGTGACTGCCCTAGGGATCTGCAAGGACACTTGTCCCTCCCCCCACCCACGTGCTTTGCTCTGGGAAGTTTCTGGTGGCCGCAGCAGGTGTGGATGGTATGGGGGGCTCTTCTACCGCAGGGGGGGCATATGGACTTTCGACAGTAGGATTCTGCATCCCCAGGTTCCCAGAGACCGGAACACACCCACTGCTCCCCACCCCACCCACGCATGACCTCTGCACCACGCGCTCACTAAGAGTCTGCAAGCCAGGTTGCCCCAACCCCAGGGTAGGGGAAAGGGTTCCACCATTCCTGGCTTTTCAACAGGGGCTTCTGGACATCCTGCTTTGAAAGGGCAGGGCACACGCAGCCCTGCTGGGGGTCTCTGGCGTGTGCCCTGAGTGTATAGTCAGAGGGACAGGCAATCACGGGGAACAAGCCTGAGAATGGGGGCTCCCTGGCCGCTGCTCCCCAGGGTGGGGTAGCGGGAATGGTATCTACTTTGCCCCCCCAGCATGTCTCCTTGGGGTTTCCCTGAGGCTTCTGGTTTGCTCCCAGCTGGAAAGTACAGAATTCCAGGGAAGAAGATCTAATACAGCAAAATGGACAGACAAAAACACAATGCAGGCAGCTTGAGACCGGAGGGAGCATGTCACCACAAGGAAGGAACAACTCACCAGAAGCCAACCACAAAGATAGGGAAGATCTTATCTTCCTATCAGGCAGAGTTTCAAATTGCCATGATAAAGAAATTTAAAAAATGGAAGAAAAGGCAGCAAATGCAGGGAAAAATGAATGACTTGCAAAATGCAATTAATGAACAGGAATTAGAAGTTGAAGAGTGAAACAAGAAAATAAAGGAGGTGCAGGATGCAAAAAAGATCAACCCAGGAGCTTAAAAAGTCTGCAAAAAGCAGACAAAACCAAATAAACAACCTTATCTCTCACCTCAAGATATTAGGAAAGGAGTAGATGAAGCCAAAGTCAGTGGGAGTGTGGAAATAATACAATTAAAGCAGAAATAAGTGAAAAGGGAATAATAATAATAAAAATAATAATAATAATAATAAAACAGTCCAAAGAATCAACAAAAGCAAAAGCAGGTTCTTTGAAAATAACAACAAAACAGACAAATCTCTAGTTAGAATCACTAAGGAAAGGAGAAGAATGTAATAAATAGCGCCAAAAAGGAAAAAAGGAGAAACTACAACAGACGATTCAGAAATACAGACAATCATAAGCGATTACCATGAATGCCTTCATGCCAACAAATAGCCTAAATAGAATGGAGAAATTCTCAGTAATCTTCAACCTACAACACTCCAAAGCTGAATTAGGACGAAATAGAAAACCGGAACAGACCAATCACCGGCCAGGAAATTGAGAGAGTAATCACATGTGTGAGAACAAAAGTCTAGATGCAGATGGTTTCCACCAAACCATCAAAGAATTAACACTTAACCTACTAATACTTTAAAAACAGAGAAAGAGGGAAAGCTTCAGACACATTTATGAGACCAACATCACTTCGATAGCAAAATTAGAGACCAGTTTCTCTGGTGAACATCGATGCAAACCTCTTCAACAAAATCTTAGCAAACCCAAGCCAACTCTATAGCAAAAGATTGCACATAATGATCACCGGCGATTTATTCCAGAGACACAGAGAGCGTTTGACATCCAAAAGTCAGTGTAATTTATCACATTAACTAGAGGAAAGGTTAAAATCATTTGACTGTTTCAATAGATGCAGAGAAAACACTGGATAAGATTCAATATCCATTTATGGTAAAACCCTCGAAATATGGAGATAGAACATTCCTCAACGGAGTAAAGACAGTCTTTGACAAACCCACAGCCAACATCACACTCAATTCCTTTTCTGCCTCATGGGGAGAAATTGGCACAGCTTATTTACCCACCGAAGGACATTTTGGGTAGTTTCCAGGTTGTGGCTATTATGAGTAAAACTTTTTTGAACATTTATGCGCAAGTTTCTACAGAAATAAGTTTTCATTTCTCTCAGTTCTGTGCACTCTGAGTTGTATGGCAACACTACTTATAGTTTTAAAAAGAACTGCTGAATTCTTTTCCAGAGTGATTGAACATTTTTAATTTCCCCACCAGCAATGTATATGTGATTCAATTTCTCCACCACCTCATCAGTGATTTTATTTTGATAGGTGTATAATAATAGTATTTCAAGGTGGTTTTAATTTGCTTTTCTCTACTAGCTAATGATGTTTAGCATTCTTTCCAGTGCTTATTTGTCTTTTGATAACTTCTTCAGTGAAATGTCTGTGTAGAATGTTTTGCCCATTTTCAAATGGATAGTTTGAGTTTTTTTTTAACTGTTGAGTTTTAAGTATTCTTTATATAGTCTAGATACAAATCCTTTATCAGATATATAATTTATAAATATTTTCTCTCCATCTAACTTTGGCCTTTTCATCCTGAGTCTTATGCAGAACAAAAATTTTGCATTATAATTTTGATGAAGTTTAGCTTTTTCTGGACTTTATACATTTTTTTTTTTTTTTACTTTCATGTGTCATTCCGTATACAGAAATTAACTCAAGCTGGATCATGGACCTAAGTGTATTACTATGTGATAATACAATAATGCTTAGCAGTGGGGATGGGTTCTGTTAAATGCATAGTTAGGCAATTTTGTCAGTGCATGTCTGACATAAACTCTAACAATGCAAACCTAGAAGGCATAACCTTCCACACACCTAGGCTATGTGCTATGATACAGCTTTCTGGAACCAATATATGATCGGTCATCAACTGAAATGCCCTTAAGTGACATGTGACTGACTGGATGTGTTGAATAAGAGGGGTAAGGATGGAGAATCTTGTTTGTGATCTTCAGAAATTTCACTATTAAGCCTATAATCTATAGTTGTTTTGTTTTGTTTTTGTCAATGCTTTTTATGATGTTGAGGAATTTCCCTTGTATTTCTACTTGTATTTGTACCAAAGGTTGTCATTGAAGTGGGTACCAAATTTTGTCAACGTTTGGATTTGTGTCACTGCATATGGTCATATGAATGCACTTCTTTAATGTGTTGAGAGGGTTTCTCTGTTGATCACATCATGATTTTCCTGGATTTAACCCATCTTGCTTGCCTGCAATAGATCTTTAGTCATTGCACATTCTTCTTTTTATATATTGTTGGATTCCATTTGCAAAAATTTCAATGAGGATTATTACCTCTAAGTTCATGAGAGATACTGTTTTATATTTTCCTTTTTTTTGTCAAGATTTGGTATTAAGGTAATGTTGCCCTCAATAAAATAAATTGGGAAATGTCTGGTACTATGCAAAGTTGGCATTTATGAATGTTTTGAAATATTCTTTTTTGAATGTTTGATAAATCCTCTATTGAAACTATCAGGGCCTGGGTATTTCTTTTTCAGATATTTACAAGTACACATTTCTTTAAGTTATAGGCATATTCAATTTATCTATTTCTTTTTCTTTTTTAAAGATTTATTTATTTGTGCATACAGAACTGGGGTACAGGCCAGAGGCTCAGGGGTGACAAGAGGCTTCAACAGAGAGAGTGGGGAGCAGAACAGGCAGATTGATGAAGTACACTGCTGAGGGGAGCAGCGGGCGGGTCAGGAGAGGTCTGCCACGCCATGTGGTCACCTCCGGGGCAGGCGGGGATCGAACTCATGTGGAAGTGGCTTTAGCTTCTCAGTGCTGTGCTTTAACCCGCTGCGCCACCAAGGAGGGCCCCTCATTTTGTTTTTTAACTTTCAAAGAAATTATCTTCTAAGTTGCTGAATTTAGGAATGCAAAGTTATTCATAGCTTTCTGATATTAACATTTCTTTTGTGTGTGTATGAAAAACTGGGAGCTAGGCCAGAGGTGGGGGATATGAGAGGATTCACCAGAGACAGAGTGGGGAGCAGAACAGGCAGATTGAAATACACTGCTGAGGAAGCAATGGGTGAGACAGGAGAGGTCTGCTGCGCCGTGTGGGGCTTTCAGCTCCCTGCTGGGGATGGAACTCAGACCTTAGCATGTTCTCTCTGAGACTTAACCACTAGGCCAGCAGCAAGGTCCCATATTAACAGTTTAACAGCTACAGTATCTATTAGCACTGTGTGTCTTCTCCCTTTTTATTTTTGTTAGTCTTACTAGAGGTTTATTAATTTTACTGAGCTAGACATTTTTGCATTTTCTCCATTGTTTTCCTATTTTCAATACTGTGGATTTTTGCTCTTGTGTTATTCCCTTCTTCTTGTTTTGAGTTTATTTTGTTTTTCTGTTATTAGCTTCTTCAGGTGGGCACTTAGATGATTGATTTGAGAGTTTTCCTTTTTTCTAATGTAAGTATTCAGGGCTATAGATTTCCTTTTCGTTGATTCTTTAGCTGCATCTCATGTGTTTTGACATGTTGTGTTTAGAGCATTCACTATGCATGCTCTAGTGATATGCATTTTCAAATATTTCTTTCAGGTTTTCCTCTTTGCCACATGGATTATTTAGAAATGTGCTGTTTCATTTCAAAGCATTTGGAGATTTTCTTGTCGGCGTTCTGTTATAGGTTTCTAGTTTGATTCCACTGTGGTCAGAGAACATGCTCTGTATGATTTCAATTTTTAACAATTTGTTATGGTTTGGTTTATGACCCAAAATATGTTCTATCTTGGCAAATGCTTCATGGACACTTGAAAATAATGTCTCCTGCTGTTGTTGGGTAGGGTCTTCTGTAAATGTCAGTAGATCTTGCTTTGTTCACTTGTTCTGGTTTTTTTTGTCAGTCTAGTACTTCAGTTAATTGCTGAGAATGGAGTGTTGAAGTCCCCAATTATACTTGTGAACTTAGCTACTTCTCTTTGTCAGCTTCATGCATTTGGAAGGCCTCTTGTTTGGCACACACATATTAAGAGTTGTCAGATCTTGGGGGATTGGCCCTTTTATCATTAAATAATGTCCCTCTTTGTGCCTAGTAATTTTCTTTGCTCTGAAGTCTACTTTATCTGATATTATCATAACCACTCTTGCTTTAAAAAAAAGTCTGCATGATATATCTTTTCTACTCTTTTACTTTTAACCTTCCTGTGTCATTATGTTTGAGGTAATTTACTCATAGACAACTTCTACCTGGCACATACACTCTGTCAATCTCTGACTTTTAACTTGTGAATTTAGAATTTTTAAGGTACGGACTGATGTTAGATCTAAGTTTTATTATTTGTTTTCTGTCTGATTCTCATTGCTGTTTCCTTTTTCATGCGTTGAACATGTTAAACGTTCTATTTTGATTACTTCATGCATTTATAGTGTATTGTTTTATGTAATGTCTGCTCTAGGTAAGCCTATACACATGCACAGCTTATCATAGGCTACTAATGTTATCAGATGACCTAAGTGAGTGTGAAAAATCATAATTTTGTTTTTTTTAACTGTCCCCACTTTAAAAAAAGATTTATTTACTTATGCATACAAGAATCAGGGTACAACGGGTGACTCGATGATGGGAAAACCACAGAGATTGCAATTGAGATGAAAAAAAATGTACATAATGATGTAAAAATAAACTATTATATAAAAAAAAAAAGAATCAGGGTACAGGCCAGAGGTGTGTGTGTGGGGAGGTGAGACGATTCACCAGAGACTGAGCCGGGAGCAGAACAGGTGCATCTACTATATACACTGCTGAGCGGAGCAGCAGTGGGGTGATCAGGAGGGGTCTGCCACGTGGGGGTCAGCTCCCTGCCTGGGGATCGAACTCGTGCTGCAGTGGCTGTGACAGCTTCATAGAGCTGTGCTTTAACCCACTGCGCCACCAGGGAGGGCTCTAACTGTGTCTACTTTTAAAACATATTTCTGGAATGTGTCCTCTATATACATAGCATAACATGTGAGATGTTATAATTTTTGCTTCAATAACAAAATAGGATGAAAGATAGTCTATTGCATTTATTTCTATTTTTTATCCATTTCATCATTTTCCTTTCTTTTCTAAATATCCTAGCCTTCTTCTGTTATCATTTTCTTTGTTTGGAGAACTTCCTGGAAGGGTAGGCTTGCTAGCATTCTCTTAGCTTCCACCTCATCTGAGAATGACATTTTTCTTCTTTATTCCTGAAGGATCATTTCACTGAATGGAGGATTTACGGTGGACAGTTCTTTTCTTTGAGCACTTGCAGAAGTTGTGCCTGGTGGAAGACTCTGGGTGCCTTGGTCATGGGAAAGCTGTGGTGACCACAATGGAGGGGAGAAATCCTATACTGCGGGAAAACAGCAACAACTAAGTGTGCAAAATAATGGGACATCAGCAATGAAAGGGGAAAAAGAAAAGTATCGTGCTATTTCCACCTCATCTTGTGGTGAAAAATTCATTGTCATTCAAATTCACATTCCTTTGTGAGCGATGGATTACTTCTTTTGGGCTGGATTTTTTTTTTCTTTTTTAAAGATTTGTATTCTTATTTGTCTTTAATTTTCAGATGCTAACTATGGCATATGTTGCACAATTTTCTTTTAGTAGTTCTTAAAATACATTTCAGTCTAACATATGTTCTCCTCTCCATCTATGGCCCTGATCTTGTAAGTGTTATATTGGGCCTCCTGGGTGGACAGGGGTTGAAGTCTCAGCATGATCAAGCTATCACCGCCACTGCAACATGAGTTTACTCCCCAGCCCCGAGGTGACCCACATGGCGCAGCAGACCTCTCCTGTCTTGCCCACTGCTCCCCTCAGCAGTGTACCTCGATCTGCCTGTTCTGCTCCCCGCTCTGTCTCTGGTGAAGCCTCTCACCCTCCGCATCTCTGGCCTGTACCCCAGTTCTGTATGAATAAATAAACAAATCTTTAAAAAAAAAACATTATATCTTTGTTATATATCACACAGACATATTCAATTTATCTATTTCTTTTTCTTTTTTAAAGATTTATTTATTTATTCATAGAGAACTTGGGTACAGGCCAGAGATGTGGAGGGTGAGAGGCTTCACCAGAGACAGAGTGGGGAGCAGAACAGGCAGATCGATGAAGTACACTGCTGAGGGGAGCAGCAGGCGGGTCAGGAGAGGTCTGCCGTGCCAAGTGGTCACCTCTGGGGCAGGCGGGAATCGAACTCTGCGGAAATGACTTAAGCTTCTTAGTGCAGTGCTTTAACCCACTGAGCCACCAGGAAGGGCCTGGTCCCGTATTTTTTAAAACTTCAGTTTTCTTTTTAGTTTTATAGCTTCCATGTTGGTTCTTTTAAAATTGTTATTTTTTCTAAGAGTTAAAACTTTTTCACTTGTTTTAAAAGAATATGCGTTTGTTGAAGATTTTTGATGACATAAAATTAAAGTTCATGCCAGGTAGTTCTAATTCATGTAGGTAGGAGTCTCTGGTCTTTTCTCATTCAAATCATGACTTGTTGGAATCGGGTGTGATTTTCAGATACGCACTGGACAGTCTGTTATTCTGCTTTGACACTCTTGACCTTGGGAATCCATTTTAGCAGGTAGTCTTCCGTTTGGCTTTAATCTGCATAATGATTAGGAGCTGGCATGCACCTAGAAGCATAAGTTCTGGTGGCCCTTTAGCTTTTCAGTGCGATTCTGGCCTTCTAGTTTCATTCTTCTAGCAATGCCGGGTCCTACCACTGAATCTCTGTTGGTGTCATGGGCTACATGGTGTTGCCGGGTCCTTCTCTTCTTTTAGAAGGTTGGGGGTTAGGGATACAAGCTGCTGGATTCAGTATTTTCACTCCAACAGGTAGAAGGCAGGTAGATAGCGATCAGCTGATACTGGCCCTGCCGTTGAGCAGCCGACCAATCCACACTGATTGTACAGTGGCTGCAGGTGACTCAAACTACCTGCTGGTCCTTCTATTACAAACACTGGGACTGTTTCTTTACTTGTCTTTTGTCCAAAGAGGTCAGGCTTTCCCTGGCTTATAAAAAAATAATGCTTGTTGGGCCCTTCCTGGAGGCACAGCGGGTTAAAGCGCAGCACTAAGAAGCTAAAGCCACTTCAGCGTGACTTCGATCCCTGCCTGCCCTGGAGGTGACCCACATGACACAGCAGACCTCTCCTGACCCACCTGCTGCTCCCCTCAGCAATGTGCTTCATCAATCTGCCTGTTCTGTTCCCCACTCTGTCTCTGGTGAGACTCCGCCCCACAGCTCTGGCCTGTACCCCAGTTCTTTATGCATAAATAAATAAACCTTTAAAAAAATAATGCCTGTTGCATATAGGAATATTTGCTACTTGGCCTCAGGAATATGGGAGGTTTAAAAATTTTGGAGAATTCACTATTAAACAGAGTTAGTGGGGGCCCAAAAGAACAGTGCCCATCAGAGGGCAGGTCACAGTCTGCGGGTTCTCACACAATTGCAAGACCACTCAAGCTCAGGGAGCAACATAATGGGACGTTTTAACAGACAGGGGAAACAAAGAGTTTCTGAGGCCACAAATGCCAACTAGCTCACCTCAAATCGTGTCCACAGTGTCCAGACATCCCAAACAAGAGGCAGCTCGCTCAAGATGGCGCTGTCCCGTCAGTGAAAGAGGCCCAGAGCAATGACAAGTAGTAGCCGATTCAGGGTGGCAGCTGCAGGCGCTCACAGGTGAGGTCGCAGCAACAGTCTGAAGGTCGGCGTGGATGGCACAGGGTGCTGGCCCAGGCAGCAACAGAGGCAGCAGCCCCGGGAGGCAGTGCCGGAAGATGAGCAGCTCTCCAAAGTGGCACAGACACAGCGTGCGGGTCACCTGTCTACAGCACTGGGAGGCACCGGCCAGTCGAGCGCCCAGCACCTGTCACAAGGAGGCAGTGTCGGCTACCCCACCTTTACGGTGCGAGGCCAGACATGCCAACAGCAGGCATCTCTTCAAGACCCCCGGCCAGGCCTTGAGGCTCCTTCCAGGCCATGTCGGAGGGAGATGTGAAGCAGGCACGGCCTATCTGGCCTCTTAGGCTTCTCTGTGAAGCTCTTTGGCTTCTCTTTCTCTTGGAGGTCAGGGACAGAGTCCTTCCGTAGCCAGTCTGAGAGCCCTTCTCACGCACAGAGTGAGGATCGCACAAGCATGGCCCTGCCCAGCTCCTCGCTCAGATCCCCCACCTGTGAGTCTGATGGGCCCACCTGAGACCTCTAGCTGATTGGACCAGTCACCCATCAGCTCATAGCTTGCACCTGACCTGTCCATTCTATGATCCAGGCACCAAATCCACCTGCCCCTCTCCTGCCTGCAGCAGGAGCCCCAGTTTTGGAGCTAACCCCAAGGGGCCCCGTATCCCTCCGCTGCAGCCCCAAACTAGGGGCTTTGTGTCCTGGGGTGCATGGCAAGAGAACCACTACCATCCCTGGTCACTGCCAGCCTATGCCTGCAGCCTGAACTGTTGAGGGGAGCAGCGGGCAGGTCAGGAGAGGTCTGCCGCGCCATGTGGTCACCTCCAAGGCTGGGGATTGAGCTTGCACTGAAGCGGCTGTGGCCAGCTTGCAGTGCTGCACCCTCACCATTGTGCCACCAGGGAGGGCCCAGGGAGCATTTTAATGGACACATGTACTAATGGTCCAGGGGAGGTTGCCACCTGCCACGCAGGGGCATGTAAGGTGTTGCACTCGAGAACAGGCCCAACAAGCCCCACTGAGGCTCAGTGATTACTTGCTTTCAGCCCTGAGACCCAAAAGAGCCCAAAAAACGGATCTAAACTTTCCTCTTGAGACTTTCTTCTACAGGCGTGGTAAAGTCTGGGGGCTCAAAACATAATGCTAATTTTGCTCTCGTCATTTAAAGTGGGAGGTGCCTATGTGCATAAGAGTGTGACGGTGGGCAGCAGTCCCTGGCACACCCCCACCCCCCCCCCCACCCCCTCTGTCCCTCTGCAGGGCAGCAGCCTCCTGCCTGCCCGTGGCCTCTAGAGTTATCCATATTGGTTTCCAATTTTCACCTTCTTCTTGAATGTCCTGCATGTAAGTTTTGCCCCCTCGTTCTCATTGACAGGGCTGGGGGTACAGTCACCCAGGAGCTCTGGCTGCTGGCCCCGCCTCCTGCCCCGCCCCCACACCTGCAGGCTCCTCCCTCCTCCGCCCCGCCCTCCTCCAGCCACACGCTCCTCCCCTAAGTGGCTGCTTCTCTGGACTCCTGCTGGTCCTTCCTTGCTCTCTCCTGGCCTCTAGATGTTGGTGCTTGGGCCTCAGTCCTGGAGCCGGCCTTTCCTTTCTCCACGCACCCCCTGGAGACCTCACCTGGGCTTGGCTTTCACTGTCCTCTTATCAGCCTTCCAGCTCCTTCCTGCAGCCTGAGGTCCTGCGCCCCGGCAAGCACGGCCATCTGCCTACCCAGCATGCACACTCACGTCTCACCCAGCTGTCAACCGGCGTGTCCGAAACATGAGCCCCAGCCCTTCCTGGTTTGCTCCTCCTCATCCGGGTAAAGGGCAGCTCCATTCTCCCTTTGCTCAGTCCCCAAATCTCAAGCCAGACGCCTCACTGGCTCTGGCGCACCATACCAAGCGGGCGGCAAGCCTCGCTGCTGCTCCTTCAAAGCTACCCAGCACCTCCTCTGCCCACCAGCTCTGCCAAGCCGCCTCTGCCTGGTCTCTCTGCTTCTGCCCTTGTCCCCCTCATGCCTGTCACTCTGCTCCCTGCTCTGCTTTGGCTGCTCAGTGAATGTGCAGAGAATGGCCCGGTGGAGTGCCAAGATGGGGTGCGTCAGGAGCTGCTGCTGGGAGGAGAATGGAGCGCTTTTGGTTCATTTGGGAGAAAGGCAAGGAGGTGGGCCCAGAAGGGGCCCTGCGGGCGGCTGCCTCCGAGCAGCAGAGCTCCACACCTAGAGCCTGCCTCACAATGGTCAAGCACCAGAGGCAGTGTCCACAGTGGCTGAGGGCTACCCAGGTGTCACCCCCAGCGTGCCCCATGCCCGAGGGCTTGCTGCCCTTAGACAGAGTGCTGCAGGGATAGCAGAGCGCTATAGGGTCCCTGTGATTCCAGAGGGGATAAAGGGGAGCAGAGAGCACACTGGCAGCCCTTCTTCAGAAGCTCTACATACCTGACTGTCCTGTCCCAGATACCCCTGTGATCTCAGCTCATGCCCCCTTCCCTCACTCACTCCAGTCACACGAGCCTCATTCTTGCTGTTCCTCCAAACACATCACACATGCTCCTACCACAGGGCCTTTGCACCTGCAGCCACGTTGCTGCAAATGCTCTTCCACCAAGAACCGGTGCACTTTCTGCCTAACCTTCTCCGGGCTCTATCTCTGTTGCCAGCTCAGGGAGGCCATCCTGGAAAAAGAGGTGCACCCTCCACGTTGGACAATCTGAGATTTTACAAAGGTGGGGACAGGCTGCAAGGAAACTGGAAGGGGTAGTGAGTCTCCCTTGGAGAGCAGAGACAGCCACAGTCACCATCGCCAGGCCTGAAGGGGCGAGAACAGGAGGTGCTCTCAGAGCTGGCTGAGCTGTGTGGGAATAGCCTCCTGTGAGGGGTGAGGCTGTTGGGAAAGGGAGGAGGGTGTTGCCCTGCCTTCTGCCCTTCACCATCTTCCACCAGTTATGCCCAGCAGAGGGGAGCCTGATGTCAGCACCAGACATAGGGCAGGGAGAGAGGAGCAAATGGTCGATGTCCAGAACATTGACCAAAATAGCAACATACACACTGCCTAGCTGCTTTCCTGCTTTCTTTCATTCCCCAGCTCTCCACATGATCTAACCTATGACATGTTTTGCCTGTTTATTTTGTTGATTGTCTGTCTCCCTCCGTTGAAGCTTAAATGCTACAAGGTCAGGAATTTTTGTCTTGCTCACTCATTCCTATTGGCACCAGAAGGACCTAAACTTGTGCCTGGCTTAGTAAAAAAAAATTTTTTTTTTTTGAGAGGATTAAGTGGCTCCCTGGCTGGAGGAGGCACAAAATGCCCTCAAATATATCCACAACCTCAACCTAGAAATCTGAATATGTTAGGTTATCTGGCAAAGGGGAATTAAGGTTGTTAATCAGTTGACCTTAAAATAGGGCAATTATCCTGGATTATCTGGGTGAGCCCGTGTAATCATGAGTCTAGAAGAGTAAGAGTCAGAGAGATTTAAAGATGTTGCTTTGAAGATGGAGGAAGCGGGCGCAGGTCGGAGAATATGATGTTGGCAGCCTCTGGAAGCTGGAGAAGATGTGGAAAGCATCTCCCCGAGGATCACCAGGAAGGGATGTAGGATGCCTTGATCTGTGGATGCCTCGATTATATTCCAGTGTGACCCATTTCAGGTGTCCGATGTTTACAACAATGCAGTGATAATTCTGGGTCATTTTATGCCACTGCGTTTGTGGTTACGTGTCACAGCAGCAATTGGACTGGGACACGAGCTTTTGATTATGGAGGCAGGAGCACAGGTTTGGAAGCCAGTCGGTCCTGCTCTTCTGACTCTCCTGTCAGCTGAGGGGCTGGCACCTTCCCTTTTCTCTGCAGATGACAGTGTTTGCTCCCCTCCATCCGGGCTGTGGTTGAAGGCTTCAGTGAGCTGGTGCGTGGAAGGCTTCAGTGAGCTGGTGGCCCAGACCCTGGCTTCTCCCCAGTAACCCTGCACTAGACCGCAAGGCCTCCGGCAGGTTGTGGGCAAGGCATGTCTGTGGAAGGACAGTAGATGATGATCCTCTGCTCGCTGCTGTTAAGAGGGGGGGGATGTGGAGGGGGCTGTGGGGAGGTGGGGGGCATTCTCCACCCCCCCTTTAATGTCCGTAAATAAAACCGGAGACTCTTTGTGCACACAACTTTTTGGGAAGCTACTTTTCTACTTCTTCAAGACAGGAGCCACCGCTGGCGGTGAGGCTGGTGCTGACGGCTTGAGACCGTTGCTTGGGCTGTGATAGTCACCTCTGCCTGCAGGAGGCGCTGCCCCTCACTCTCAGCCAGCTGGAGCAGGAAGGTGGGAGGGCCAGGAGGGGATGAGAGGCTGTGTCTGAAGGTGCATGAATGAACTTCCTGGGTGCGGCTGCCACATGGGTTCTACACCAGGGCCTGGGCACTGCACGAAGCCCAGGTGAGGCCGGACCAAGAAAGCAACAGTGTGTGATCATCTGAACCAAGGAAGCTGTTCCCTGAGGCAAGGAGAGAGGAGGCAGGGGCAGCCTGGCAGCTGCAGGTGGTGCCCGCCAGGGAACCCACATCCAGACCACCTTCCTTGGGGTGCACCACCCAAACCTGCACCCCTGATGCTGCACGCCCACTACCTGTGAAGGATGTGGGGGCTCCTCAGCCATCTGGGAGGTGGGAGAGAGCTGTGAGAGGGCAAAAGATAGAGGAAGTAAGAAATTAGGCACCATGGCCTCTCTGGTGGCCAGGGGATAAGGTCTTGGGACCATGAAGCTGTCCGCAGCCGCTGCAGCACAAATTCAATCCCCGGCCAGGAGCTGACCCACAGGGCCCAGCAGACCTCTCCTGTCTCCCCGCTGCTCCCCTCAGCAGTATAATTCAGTCAGTTTACCTGTTCTGCTCCCCACTCTGTCTCTGGTGAATTCTTGCACCCCCAGCCCATTTGCCCACCCCAGTCCTGTTCACAACTGGTGCGCCCAAACCCACAGGACCTGAGTTTGCAACTCAGAGGGGAGGAAAGGGTGTCAGGGCAGCACAGAACAAAGGAGGCTTTGCCAGAGAGGGAGGCACCTTCACCAAAGGCCTCCAGGGCCTGGGGAAGTGACTCACTGGGCCCCAGGGGTGGATCCACCCATGGGGCACCGTGAGCCTGAGAATGCCGCCAGCTGCCCGGCACAGGCCCCCAGCGGGGGAGGGGCTGCCAGTCCCGTCTTAGTCGTCTTAGCAGGGTGGGGTCTCCCCTGCCCACCTCCTCCCTTCCCTCAGGACCTGGTGCGCGTCCAGCCTGGGGCCCTGCTGGCGGCTCTGCAGGGCGAGGCTGCCGTTTCTAGGGGCTTGCAGGCTGGCCCTTCCGCCCCGCCCTCACTCCCATCAGCCCAGCAGGAACTGGAGTCCCCCAACTTTCAGCAATGCCCTGCTCCCCTGCTGGAGCCGGGCCAGCAGTGCCACCCTAAGGTGGCAAGGTTGGCGTCTGGCTGTGTCCCAAGGCTCCCGGACGCGGTGATGAGAACCTGGAGCGCCCTCGCTGCACACCCCAGCTTCGCAGGCAGTTGCGCAATCTCCCCCCAATTATGCTCCGTACACTGTGTGGCAACCGGGCGAGAATTCCAGGACCTTGTAGATACTCGTACAAATCCGCCTTCCTGCTGTTAGGCTGCAGGGCGAGGCGTGTCTCCGTGGGCCGGGAAACGGGGGTGTGTGCGCGTCCCAGAGGGCGTGGCGGGAGTCCGGAGTGGGAGCCGCCGCCGCCCGCCCTGCTGGGGCAGGCTGCTACCCCAAACCGCAGCTTCCTCGGGAGCCCTGGCCCGGGGCCAGGACACAGGACGACGCTCCGGTGACATTCTAGACAAGGGCTGCGAACGGCAGTCTTGGCCCAGAGCAGCTTCAGCCCCTGCCAGGCTGTGCGCGCCCGTCTGGCCACGGATGCAGGGGCCTGTGCGCTCTTGGGGGGCAGGGCGGGGAATCTCCTCCCAGGCGCCACCTCTGCTCTTTAAACTTTGTCCTGGTTTGTGATTTCTGTGGGGTGACCACGGATTGGGCTCCTGGCTGAACCGGCTGTTATCCGAGTGGGGAGCCCCTGGTCAAAGGGGCGCATTCTCGTCTGCCAGCTGCCCGATACAGCTGTAGACGACTGTTCTACCAGCCGGAAATAAAGCCAAAAATCCAGTTGCAGCCACCCCCAGCCCTCCCTTTTAAGCCTAACCTCGTCTCTCCCTGGGTCTCCTTAGAATTTCAAAGCTTGGTTTGCTCTGAAGACGCCTGAGTTGAGGCTGAGACACTGACTCTACAGGGGGCCAGGGAGTTTGGGGGTCACCCATGTTTGATGCTCTGACAAACTTGAAACATAAAATGGCTTCTCCCCCAGAAAACTTTAGAGACTCAAGTAAAGGATTCTGTGGCTGGGAAGGTAAGGACTTTTGCATGACGCAGGACCCTTCTGCCAACTGATGTCCAAAGCCTTGGCAGGTACGTGAGCACACTCTTCAAGAAAGTCATGACCATAAAGTAGCACAAATTCTGTTCAGCTCACCATAGGCGGCTGGGTCTCCTCCTCCGTGAAGGAGACAGCATTGCCTGGAGACACATCCCCAGGGTGAGCCCCCCTCAGTCTGGGACTCTGAGGTTTGGACAACTTCCCATGGGTCAGGCAGTTACCTCGTTTGTCCAGCTCTGGGGCTTGGGACCGAGAAAGCTGCTATCCAGCATACAGAACAACGTCAGCTAGGAGTGAGGGGCTGAGCTGGTGGGAAGGGGACGGGCAAGGGGAGGTCGGAGGGAAGGGGAGGTGGGGGGACTCTAAGCACCTGGGGTGCTTCGGAGGGGCCAGGCTCACCTTGTCCCTGAAACACGGGGGGCCGAGTGGAGCCCTGCCCGGTCAGCCCTTCTGTTCTGACCCTCGACCCTCACTGGGGTTGTGCTACATTTGGGACATCTCAGAATGTTCCAGAACTTTGTAGGCAGTACTGGCTTTGCTCCTGAGGCAGCAGGCAGCTGTAGCTGCTACTGATAACTTCTCCTTTCTCCTGGTTCACACAGGGCTACCTCGCAGGCCTTGATCTTCTGACAGGGGCCTCTCTCTACATGGACCCACCCCCCTTTTTTGTGGGGGGGACTTGGGGTGAATGCAAAGAGGGCCAGGCATATCCTCACCATCTTTGAGATGAGACCAGCGTTATATGCTATCCTGAGTTCTGTAGCTGAATTCATTTGCCCACGTGATTAAGATCATCTGAAGTTACAGCCCTCAAACCATGACCTCCCAGGTCTAAGAGACCCTGAATGAGCCCACGTGTCAAGTTCAAGGCCAGCAGCTGATCCCCACCCCCTCTTCCCACTGACTTGAACCAAGCATCCTGCCTTTACATGAAAGTTCTCTGACACCTCCCAGTTTTACCTGTTTCATCTCATCACCTACGTGGCATAACCCCCCACCAGGCAGGCCTGGGTCCAGTGGGGTAGGTCACCCTGGTATTCAGGTCTGCCTCCTGGACGGGAGAGGGGGTCACCTCTCCACCCATGCTCATCAGCCGGGGCTCGGCATCGTGCATCCTTCCTCACATCTGTGCTTCTCTGGCCCATTTTCAAACGCACTGGTGTGTGGGTTCACATTACATGCAAGCCCAATCAGTACGGTGCAAAAAGACCTACTGTCCTGAAGACGGACTCCTGAGTGAGGGCCTGGGGTTGGTGGGGTGCACACGCTAGACGCCCCAGCTGCTAGGGCCCAGTCTCATGTGGGGACGCTTAGGTTTTAGGGACTTGGGTTGCTCAAGGTCGACTCGGCAGCTTGATCAAGTCAAGGGTGAGAAGGGGTAGCTCTAGAATCATCCAAGCCGGTGGATTAGAAACCAGGCAATGGAGCTGGGTGTGTAATTTATAAAATATCCTTTATTTATTCTAAGGAACACAATCAAGTGGTAATTTAAAAAAAAAAAAAAACAAAAAAAAAACCTTTGAAAGGTGCTCATGTCACCTGGCATTGAGCCCTGTGTGTGCCTGCGGCTGGAGCCATCTGCTGCCCCTTGGCCAGCTCGCCACACACTGGCACAGGCTTGGGGCAGGGCAGCAGGGGGCTCTCTGTCCGGTTGCTTATAACCAAAAATACTTAGTCTGGAGGTTTCTGATGAGCAGAAGAAACAATGCCAGATTACTTAGGATACAGTCATTCCAGGAGCCAGAAATCGCTTGCAAGGACTTGATCATTTGTACTTACGGTTGATGGAGACTGGGTATATTTGAATTTCCTTCTATGGGAGGATAGTATTTCTCTAGAAATTTAGACATCCTCCATTTTATGTAAAATCATATTCCTGATTTATTTAATAAATAAAGAGTAACGTCTACTATCTCAGTTACTCCCTTCCCTCCCTCCCAGCATGATGGTTTCATCAAAAAGACAGCTTGCTTGGAAACGTCAGGGCATCTCCATCAATCAGCCACGGCACCGGCGACGTACGGGAGGCTCCAGAAACACCCGGCATGGAGCTGTTTTCACAAGACTTCCTTTCTAAGAAACACACCACTTTCTCTCCTCTCAGATGTGAACTTCAGATGCCAAAATGCAGATGTGCCAACTGCAGCCACGTTGCTAAGCACAGAAGGCCGGCAGGTCTGCCCGGCAAATTAGATCGGACGCTGGATGGCGTCTGCTCTGGGGCCCCAGACAGGACGCAGCTGGTGTGTGCTCCCGGCCTCGGGCAGGTCGGGGCTCGTGACCCGGCCGGGCCTGTGAAGAGCAGTCTGCAGCGGCTACAATGTAAGGGCTTTGCAAAAAAAAAAATACAGAAAGATGCATTAAACCTGGAGGCCTCTCTGAGTGTGTTCAAATGCCTGCCCATGGGGCGCCATGGTCTTATTCCTCACGTGACCATTTTGGGGGCGGTATGTCCCCCTGGCTGGCCTGAGCTGTGGACGCCACCTTCTCCTACCACTGTGAGGCTCTAGAGAGGATGTGCACATTGAGCAAGAACCAGAGAGCCTCTCGAGACACTGAAGACCGGGTTCCAAGGTCCCTGACACCTGTCTGCCGCGCCCCGCTTCACATCTGGCTGGGGCTGTGACCCACATTCAGATCCCGTGCCCAAGGGGACAAATGGGGAGTTAGGGCACATCCCGGTACAATATACAGCAAAGTCAGGCCTCTGCCCCTCTCCCAGACACTACAGCCGCTTCTTCTTTGGTTGGAACTGAGGGGGACATCCACCCCCAGCACCCCCAGGCACAAGACCAAAGGCAGGAACCCAGCTGTCGCTTCTACACAGGATGGAGCCTTAGTCTTTGCTTTATGGCATCATTTATGGCATGAACTAGGAACGTGATGTGTTTACACAAACACACGACAATTGTACATCAGCATCTTTACAACGTTGAAGGAGTGGTACACAAGTCTACAGGCGTTGTGCACTGGGGTGCCGCCAGGGCGCCCCGCCCGCTGAGGTCTCTGGGGTTTTGCCACCCAGGAAGAGCCAGCGCTGGGGGGAAGGTGTGACAATGCCGGGCCGGTCACCTTTGGGCCCGTCACCTGGGACGGGAGGTCTGTGAGGACCCCTGGGGTCAGCCCTCACTGGAATTGGGGTCAAGAGCCCCAGGTATGCCTTCCCAAAGGGGGTAACAACAGTTCATTCAAATTCAGTGTGCATATTAGTGTGGGAAAATCGGAGCTGGGGACGGCTTCCTGAGCTGGGGACCCATAGGATGCTGCTGACAGGTGGGTCCCCTCACTGCGGGGCCCATTCCTGAGGTAAGGATTCGGTGTGGCCCCTGGCTGGTCCAGATGGGCAGGGAGTTCTCCCGGAGCCCAGGTGTGGGCGCACACAGACAGGACTGGCAGCCCCAGGGTGGAATGTCAGGTGACCCGCCCAGTGTGGCCTGAGCCTTGGGCCGCAGCGAAGGTGAGGGTATCAGATGGCATCAGGTGGTTCCACCATCCCCCATGCCAGCACCGCCCTCCTCCCAACAGCCCCGCTGCTGTGCCACTGTGCCGGCACCTGGGCCCGGAGCCCACAGCTCATCCGCCGCGTGGGCGGGCCGCAAGTCCGGCTGAGAACTGAGCACCAGATAGAGAAGTGTAGGTCCTTGTTGGCCTCTCTGACTTGTGCAGTTAGTTACTTCGGTCTTAAATACTGTAGAAAAATAAGCCACCTGACGCAGGGAGACCCACTGAAGTCTGCCACGCACGGAGGAGGATGCACAGCTCCTCTGGAGCAAGCCAGGGTCCCCGTGACCTGCCTTGGTAGGTCCTGGAGTCTCAGAGGACCCGTGACGGGCAGGGGAGCCCGGGGGGGCTGGACAACCGGCGGCGGCAACGGCGGCATCTGAGTCACATCAACAGTCCTTTGGCGGGCGGGTCTGCCCCCAGCGTCCCATATTCTGTGGCCACGACGCCCGGGCACTGGGGGTACCCCCCCCAGGCCGGCTTCTGCCCCTCCAGCCCCACCCTCAAGTCTCACGCCCAGCACTAAGCAGGCACAGGCAGAACTCCCCAAAAGTGTCTTCGGGTCTCTGGGGTGCTCCCAGGGCCAGGGGGACTCAGGCGGCACCGAGGCAGGGCCTAGTCCAGGGGCTCCTGCTTTATCCGGACGGCGGTGGGGGTGGGCTGCGGCCGCCGCTCCTCTCGGCAGAGCACATACTCGCTGAACTGGGAGGAGTCCACGCCACCCCCACAGGACGCGGCCACAGTGAAACCCCTCTGGAATAGCCTCTCCAGGACCTGCGGGGGAAGAAAGGGGGTCAGCCGGCTGGGGTGAGGGACCTCCTTCTACGCTCTCAGTCTCACTTGCTGACAAAGGTCTCTGCAGAACGGCCACCTGAATAACCACATCAGGGACAGGCGCGGACAGGCCCGGGGCCCACAGAGTGGCCAGACCTGAGCAGACAGCCCCCTCCTGCTGCCCTCAGGGGTCTGCTAAAGTCTTGGTTCAGGAAGGCAGAGAGAGCCTGGGGGCCCTTCCCCCTTTTCCCCAGGAGTAACCTGCCCCTCTAGGTCCAGACATGTGGTCCCAGTGCCTCTCCCTCACCAAAGCCTGCCCCAATTACAGAGAGACCCTGCCTCCGGGCAGCCACCTGCTTCCCTGAGCAGTGAGTCCCAGATGGTTTGAGGCCTGGGGGCCCATCAGCTCCAGGGAGCCGGGAGCGGGGAGGAGGAGTCTGTCTGCTGAGTCTCTGCAGGCCCCGTGCCCACGTGGGTCTGTGCCCCTGTGAGGGTGGAGTCGGCACATCTGACACCTGTGTCCTGCGAGGAGCAAGTTCTGACTGACAGCTTGCAGACTGCAGGGGGTGGGGGCTCCCTGCAAACCCACTCTGCCCGAAACCTGACATAGGAGTCTGCTCTTGGGTCTGCAAGAGCAGCTGGCAAACAGGCAAACAGACCCCAGCTCCATCTTGGACTTGCCAACTCTTAGCCCCACCTGGGGAAAGCTGGACCAGCTGTCTGGGTGCCACTGTCCCGGGTCAGCAGAGCAAGGACAGGCCTTAGGCCACCTGCGATCTGTCTCTGCCCCGCCTCCCCACTGCCCGGGTTTCATTTGAAACCAAATCAGACTCTGGGTGTCAAATGGAGCACACTTTGTTGAAACTACTCTGGGCCATTTTTATAGAACATCCTTTTGGGAAAAAAAAAAAGCACGGATCAATTTTTTTTTAAGTCCACTCCCCAGGCGCCATCATTTAATTATGAGCGGGATATAAATTATGCATCGACGCATTGTTGCCTTTTCTGTAGGGTCCGCGCAGGGCCTCGCCACACCCCGGCGGGCCCTCCCCTCCCTCCGCCTGCCTCGCTGCACACACGGCCAGCGGGAGCCGGGGTGGCGGGCGCCAGGCGGCGGCGCAGCCCTCACCTGCACGGAGTTGAGTCGACAGTAGCCGTTGAGAGGGAAGCGGATGACGTGAGTGGGGTCCTGGTTCCAGCCGGCGTTGACCGAGTTGCACATGACGTCCCCGGTCTCGGGGAAGACCTCCTCGATGAGGGCCTTCTCGCCGCTGAGCGCGATGCGCTCTCCCAGGTCGGGCGTGACCCGCACCACCAGGCAGTCGCAGGCCCGGCTCCGCCGCCGCTGCTCCTGCTCCTGCTGCCAGCGCTCCAGCTCACGCAACATGGGCTGCAGCTGGTAGTAGCGCGCCTCCTCGTACAGCAGGCTGAAGTCCTGCGGCACACGTGGGGGGAGGGGATGGCGCTGGGGCCAGCCCTTCCGCTGCAGGGGGTTTTCCGCGTGCAGGCGGGAAGTGCCACCCCCGCCCTCAGTGTGGACCGGTGACCGTGACCAGCGCTCAGGTGGGGCGAGGAGGCGCAGGGGAATGGTGCAAGCAGCAGCCTTAGCCCAGCGGTGCACCTGTGCGCCAGATCCCCCCAGGCCTTTCCCCAGGGCCCCAAGCACTGGGGGTGGTTTTCTCCCTCTGCTGCAGAGAGAAGACTCTAGAATGACCCGCAGGCTCCACCAGAAGAGCCAGAGGCTGTGTCCTTGCCTGGAGGCAAAACAGACCTGTCAGGGTGGATTCTGGCAGCCTCCTCTACCAGGGCTGAGACCTCTGTCAGTTTACCGACCTTTTCTCATATAGACAACAATGCAAAGCTCCCAGCTCCCAGCTAGAGGAAGGGGTGAGAACTCAGCAGCAATCTGCCACTTGCCCTGCAGGCGTGGGGGGTGCTGGGGCCAGAAACCCCCCCCCCCGCTCACCAGCAGCCCACTAGCTGGCCGCAGGATCACATCAACCGCACCTCAAGCACACTTCAGCCCGGAGCAGCAGAGACCCCTGACGTGGCCTCTCCTTGGGGCTCAGCTCAGGCCCAGCTGGTGAGCCTGAGGACCCCCAGGGAAAGGCAAGGAAGCCCATCCTCCAAGGCTGGGCTGGCCCCCTAGGCCCTCAATCCCTTCCACCTGCCAACCCTGGCATTTGAATTACCCAGAGGGAAACCCCAGTTCTAACAGGCCCTACCCCCACCACAACAGTCATCAGTCGGGGCTCCATCCTGGGCCTCACTCTCATCCACTCTTGAGTTTTTCAAAGCCATTGCATACCAAACAAGCCCCACATGGCCCCCCATTGTCCAGAGCCTCCCTACTCGACACCTGCCAGAGTATACATCCACACCCACACCTGAACCGCCATGCACCCTCAAGACAGGCAGGGAGGCACCCTCGAGATCGCCTCACCCCCTCCAACCCATGTCCCTCTCCTGATCTTTTCTTAGACAGGAGTCTAACCTGCAGCTCTGCTCAGGGGTCTCCAGCCTCGTCCCGAGCCGCTGGGGACCCCCCTGCCTTCTGCACACACCATCCTTCCCATTGGCAAACCTGATCCTCCTTCGCCTGCTCACAGCCCTCCCACCACTCAGGGGAATTCGCCTGGTGCTGAGCGGCTACCAAGGTCCCGGCAGCATTCAGCAGCCCAACCCAGAAGCCCCAGGGAGACACGTCTCCCCAGTTCTGGAATGCAGGGAGCTCCAGGCCCTCAGCAAGGCCCTCACCCCGTCTGTCCCGGGCCCTGCGCCAAGAGCAGTGGGCTCTCCACAGAAGCCCCATGCCGGGCCAGGCCTTCTGGGGTTCGCCCTCTTTCCTTGAAGCACTGCCCCCCCAGATGACTGCCTGCCCACCCGATGTGTGCTGTGGGGACAGACCGCACGGGCTGTGTCAGCCGTGTTCAGTCCGAGTTTTTTCTGGTCCTCAACCCCAAGACAAAACATCCAGGCCCTTGGCCTCTGGGTGGGGTGGGAGGAGGGGTGGCTATTTGTGGGGTGCCCCCTCTGCGGCGCCCCGGAGGAGCACAGCACCGAGGCAGGCGCACTCTGAGATCGGGGGCTAGTTTTTTGTTACAAGGTGTTTTACAAGCAGGGTTTTCTGCCTGCAAACTGCCAACAGGGCACAGATTTAGGAGGCGGTAACTCCTGGCACCCGGGCACACATCAGCCTTCACCATGGCAAACATGAAGCCAGGGTAGGCGCCTCCGCCGCTTAATTGTTGTTACACCCTGATAAATAAGCTAAAAATGTGAGAAAACAAAATTAGTTTAGGAAAACTGATTTAGCCCTCGGCTGCATCGTTTAACTTTTTATGGTTGCCATGACGACCGTGGGTCCATTTATTAAGTCCCAACGTCCCCTGTGTAACGGCACCGCACAGGCAGCCCGGGGAGCCGCCGGCCCCGGACTTACCTTGAAGTCATCGGGGAGCAGCAGTTTCGACGTCCGCAGGAAGCTCAGGACGTAGCGGAAAATCTCCCCATCCCGGTCGATGAAATAATGTTGCTTCAAACTGTCCAGGACGATGGGCTCGGTGCCGTTGAAGAGGCGGCTGATTCTAGGAGAGGTGCAAGGGATGCCTGACGAGAGGCCAGTCCACCGCCCCGCTCCCACACTTTGGGGCACACCCGGCTGCAGTGGGCAGGGGAGAGGTGTGGGTGACTCTGGGACACAGCCAGACCCCACAGGTTTGCATACACCGGGGGCTGCCAGGCTGCAGTCGGAGAGGGCACAGCGTAGCCGGCACAGGCCACACACCCACCTACACTGGCAAGCCACAGCCGGAGAGACACACCCAAGTGTGCACAGCCGCCAGCCCGCCGCCACATGTCAACAGGCCTGGAAAACTACAGCGAGATGCAGACACAGCCACCTCGCCACACGCACGCAAGCCCCGCCAGACAGAGCCACCCAGAAGACTCCTGCTGACCATCAGACCCCCCCAGGCTACCGTCACACACCCCACGAGCAGTGCGAACCAGCCCCAGCAGGCCCGGGCCACACACATCCACCTCGCCCAACCCCCACGAGCAGGCACCGGACCCACACACTCGCACAACAAGCCTGGGGTCCCACGGCCCCCACCCTTAGGAATGCACATCACAGGCCGACCCTGCAGCAGCCAGGCAAAGGCCAGCAGCCAAGGCCAGCTGACTGGACACATGCCATGGACCCCGAGGGACTCCCCACCCAGGGAGCCCCAGGGGAGCAGAGGCAGAGGGAGGGATGATGTGCGTGTCACCACACACCAACGCTCAGCAGTGAGCACACAACACACGCCCATGTGCGCATGTGCCAAGCACACGAGGAGGGGGACAGGTCCCAGCACCCCGTCCCCAGGAGGGGCCTGTGGGAAGCCTCGGCCCATCCTCAGTCACCCAGGGAGGAAGCAGGCCTCTGAGCCAGGGCTGCCCCTGCCCACAAACCAGGGCTGCGGGCTCTGGTTCCCCGACTTGCCCTGCAGACCCCAGGTCTGTCAACAGGTAGGAGTCTCAAAGACGAGTGGGGACAGCCGAGAGCTTGATCTGGGAACAGGAGGCAGTGGGCCGGGTCTCTCCAGGGGCAGAATCTCCCCATCACCTTCAGGGGTGCACACCTGCGGGTCCAGCTAGATCCTGGCCGCACGGCCCAGGCCGAGGCAGTGCCTACGCCGCTATGCTCTGCTCCCTTCACCCCTAGCAGCCCACACTACTGTCCACGCCAAGTGGCCTCCTGTGGCCCTGCCCTGCCGTCCCGTGCCGGACACACGAGCTGGGCGAAAGCTGAGGGCTGAGCCTGGCAGGCTCTCCCACCTATATCCACTCTAACGGCTGAGCACATAAACTGTCCACCATGAATGAGGGTCTCCTGGGTGTGGAATAGCCATGACGTCCCCTGCTCTCACTCTCACCAGTGGGGCTGTCAAAGGGCAAGCGGTCCTGTAGCCTGTGGCGAGGTGTGAGAGGCAGGAGGCCTGTGGAGCCAGTGCTGCCGATGCGCTATCTCAGGGCCCCAGCGACCACGAGGTCCGGTCACCTCTCCAGGCATGGGACCATGGTGCTGAGGACCCTGCTGGACACTGTGGGCTCCATGGCCTGTTCCAGCCTTCCAGGTCCCCAAGACCTGGCCTCAGCAGAGCTTGGGCATGCAGATGTCACATGGGGGTAACCAGCATCCTCGGAGACAGTGGGGCTGAGCAAAGTTGCCAGGAGCCGTGGACGTCATCAGCTAGCGCAGAGGGCCCCATGTGGCACCTGTGGCAAGCCTGGAGCTTCAGCCTCCCCGGCTGCGCCTGGCCGGGTCACAGACCCCTCTGGTGTCAGGGCAGGCTGGGGGTCCACACTGTCCCATCGGTCTGGAAGACCCCTGACCCGGCCACAGTCCAGGGCGACCGGGTTCTAGGTTGTCTTATTGGCCCAAGGCTAGACGGCTCTCAGTCCACCTTTTCCGGGGCTGGCTGGCTGGTCGTGGACCTTTCGAGGTTCCGTGGCACCGATGAAGACCTTGCAAGCCCTTGGGGGCTAAAGCGACGGGCTTGAAAAAACATCGGTCACTTACAGGGTCTGCACGGGTTTCTGCCTCAGGCCGCCTTGTATGGGGTGCTGCAGGGTCTGGTGTGCCAATTTCTAAAGTCCTCCATGGAATAAGCAGGCCAGTTCTGGCCCCAGCAGATGCAGGGAGGGTCTTCTTTCTTATTTTCCTTTCCTTTAGACTTTGGCTCCCATTTCCTGGATGTGTCCGTGGAAGGTCCTATTTATTCTGAAGCTCCTGGCCATCTGAATTTGCCACGGCCCAAGGCCAGGACGGACCCACGTGTGGAGCTGCAGTGGCCGTCCAGCAGGGAGGAAGGAGTGAGGTGGCAGCCCAAGAGCACACGCCCAGGGCTGGCAGTGCCCAGCGGGCTCCTGCCAGGAGCTGCTCCTCGAGGTTGTCCCCAACTCCCCTCTTGTGGGAGTCAAGAAACCCAAGATGCCGGCCATGGCCGTGGGCACAGAAGCCTGGGGCCTTGGGAGAACTATGCTGCTCTCCAGAACCCTGGGGTGGCCTGCGCACTCTTAATTCTCCAGGTGACTCATACCTCACCAGCACGAGGTGAGAGGCTGCCTGATGTTTGTTTCCAGAATTGGGGAAAAATAACTTTTTAATCTTAACAAATCATTCAAAGGATGAAAGAGATCGGGGTGGGTGGGAGGGGCGTGCTCCTTGGTAGCACAGCTGCCACACCCACTTCCTGAGTCCAGCCAGACCCACTGTCCCCAACTGTTCTACACTTCACCCCCCTCCCCACCTCCAGGCTAAAGCTTCAGGCTGGGGAGCCTGGGCCTGGAGCCACCCAGGGAGAACAACAGATTCTTCTAAAGCCCCAGCCCCAGGCAAGAATGCAGACAGCTGCCTCCTCTGGGCATAGCCTGCAGCAGATGGTCCCACAGGCAAGAAGGTGGGAGCCCCCAACTTCCCCCGCAAGCCCTCGCATGCAGAACCTCGGTGAGGTGGGGAGAGGGAGGTGAGGCTATGGGGCCGGGCCACTCCAGCCCTCAGAATCAGCAGCCTGGGCTGCGATTTCTCCAGAAGGGCAAGTGTCTGATTTCAGGAAACGCTCTTCAGCGCTGTGGCGGCCGAGGGTTTTGTGAAACTCCCTTACAAACGTCACCAAGTGATTAAGGGATGATCCATCTTGGGCAACTCGGGAACACCGCACAGGGCGGGCTCGGCAGGCAATGAGCAGAATCCACCTCCTGCCCTGGGCAGGGCACGTTGAAAGCGGGCAGACCGCGGGCACAGGCGTGGCTGCGTACCCCCCCCCCCCGGGGCTCCCAGTCCCCTGGGCATTGAAGTCCCAGTTGCTGTCTAGAGCCTAGGCTCCCCAGATTCCAGACTGGACCTCTGTGCACCTCCAGCACCCCCTTCTGAGGGAGCACTCCTGTCCCCACGGAGGAGTCCACCTGGCCCTCACAAGTCCCAAAGCGGCCGCCTCCACGCACCGCGAATCCTCGATGCCGTGAGCCAACAGCGAGGAGCCTGAAGAGGAAGCTTTCCAGAGACACCCCTGACCCCGTGGTGTCTGGGGGATTAATTAACTCTTCTCATTATCTTAAATGTATAAAATAGGGGGAATGCCTGGCAGTCTGGGCCCTCCTGCTACCCAGCCCTAGGACACTAGGGAGCAGGGGCCGCCCAGCAGTGCCAGGAGCCAGCAACCAGTGCACATTCCTGGGGGGCTGCCCAGAGACCACCCCAGCCCTCGTCAGCCCTGCCAGCGGGGAAGCCAGGGAGGTCTGCCCTGGAGAGGAGATGCCTGAGAGGCAAGAGCAGAAAAGCAGGCAGCTACAGGAGTCAGAAGCACCAGGGAGCTCGGCAGAGTGAGGCTCCCTGCAGGGAGGCCTCGGACTCTATCCACGGAAGGGCTCAGGTTCATACCATCTGCATACCCCCAACGTGCGGGAATTCCTAGCCAGTCTCTGCAAGCAGCCTGTGGGGTCTAGCAGTGGCCACCCCCCCAGAGATGGCAAGTGACGCCTCTCCCTTTGCCATCACACACCTTCCCAGGTTGGACTAGCAAAGGGGGACAGGGCCCCCCAATGCAACACCAAGAAAGAGAGTTGCTCAGACCAGGCCTGAGGCTCATTGAAGGGAACCCGAGAGCACGAGAGATGCCCAGTGGCTGCTGAGTTTGGGGGCTTGAGGGGGCCGGCTCTGAAGAAATGGCCTCCGCCAGCAGCCCCGGAACTCCACCTAGCATTCATTGCCAGTGCCACCAGCTCTGGGCCCCACCGTCCCTCTCCCTCACAAAGCGGCTGTTAACGAGCAGATTGGAGCAGACTCGGCCTCCTGAACGCTGGCTCCCCGGGTATGCACGAGCAGGGCCGCCCTGGAGAGTCTGAGTGCCCCCCATGGCTGCAGCGGCCGCCACAGCCCGGCGCCTGGGGCGGGCTCGCTCTTACCTGGAGTCGGGGTACTTGGTAAGGGTGGCCAGGCTGCTGGTGTACATGTGACCACCCACGTCGATGTGCACGGGCGCGTTGGACTTGGTGAGCTGGGCTGGCAGTGGGATGCCTTGGGCGGCCAGGGGAGACACGGGCGAGCGGGTGAGAGACAACCGGGACATGCTTCCTCCCTCCTGGAGACGGAGACAAGGCAGAAACAAGAGTTTCCCCACCACAGAGCTCCCTTTATTGCCAGGGTGATCACAGATCTAATCAGATCACTTCTCCCTGTGCCTGATCACATATTCAGCTGACAAATTATGTCCACCACTGTAATTAAGTGTATTTGCATCATTTTCTTCAAAGTACCAGAGGGGAAAAGAAGGATGCTTATTAGCAATAAGAAATCAAGAAAAAAAAATTTTCAAGGTGTCAGCCTCCAGGGGCATAAAACAAACTGCAAAATTCTAATTAAAGGTCGCGGGCTTATGTGTTAGATGTGAAATATCCCCTGACAAACGAATCACCAATTTGTGAATTGGGATTCAGGGGGTTTTGCAAGTTTGTCTCAGTAAGGAGACACCTCTAAATTAGTGACTTCCTCAGCACCTTAGGCACTGAGTTTTATACATGGAGTAAATTTCACATCAAATTAAGAGCATTTTCGTTTCAAAAAATACATAGTTGTACAGCCAGTCAACAGCCATCTCTCCAATGCCGCGGCCACGCCGAGGGCGGCCGGCCCGGGAGCGGGCGCCCAGGGAGGGGCGGGGAGGGGCCGCCGCCGGCGATGCCCACCCTGCTGGCTCTCACCGCCGTGCCAGTGCTGCCTTGGGCGTGAAGCGAGGACCCGCTCGGCCGCTCCTTGCGGTGAGGCATCTAGGCTTCCATCACTGCCCAGAGTATCTGCGGGAGCACAGAGCAAACCAGACAGGGCTTCACTCCTCAGCAGTCACCGGCACCACGTCTCCCACGGAGCCTGGCGCTCCCAGTCTTGTTTTCTGCACTCGCTCGGCAGGACCCCAAGCCACACCGGGAGGCTCCCCTGGTCCTCGCTGCTCCTCCCTGTCTCCACACCCCAAGGCAAGCCTCCAGGCTGGAGCAGATTACTCCTACACACTTGTGAGCATTTTCATGGCGCTCCGCTCCATGTCTGCTAATTCGGCTAATGACAGCACCGAAACATATGCTCACCATTATTGCCCCAAAATGTTTCAGAACAAATCTGATTTTCCTGGTATTTTGGTCTAGAGCCATGTTACCAAGCGTGTCTCCTCTTGCATCAGCAGGGCCTGGTGGACCACAGCCTGGGGAGGGTCCCCCCTCCACAGACTGGGGCGCCCAGGATCTATTTCATAACACCGTCTCCAGGTGTGAGGATGCACTTTGCAACTGGCCAGACACAGAGAAGCCTTTAAGCAGAAGCTGGGCCACGAGGAAGCCACTGCCCCTGGCTCCGAACAGAGGAAACTTGTCTTTGTTTGCCTAGCCTGCACCTCTGCAGTTTCTCCCCAGACCCCTGGAAGAGTCTTGTCTGTGCCTAATGTATTCCAGATCCCTGAGGATCGTGTCCCCCAAGGCATTAGTGAGCTGGCCAGAGGAAACAGGCAGCCTCTCAGCAAATGGACGCTTTGTCCTGCCCGCCTCCAAGGGCTTGCGGGCTGTGCCACCACCAGCACCTGAAATTACATTGCCCTCCGTCTCCGGAAGCCCCCACAGGGCATGCTGCAGGCCTTGAGCCAGCTGGGGGGGGGGGGGGAAGCAGGTTTCTGTCGCCTGAAACCTTCCATTTGACTTGGGGCTCCCAGGTGGGGGAGGTTTGCACAGCGACTCTTCCCCTTTCACTCTCCCCCTTTCCTGCCTGCCACTGACTTCCAGAACTTAACCTGGACTTAGTTCTTGAAGGCGCAACCTCCCTTAAAGAATGACTTTGTGCTTGAAATTCAACATCCAATTTTAAACCACGGAGCAAGTTCCAATGGGAATGAAATCCCGCAGCTTTAAGGCTCCTCTCCGCAGCTATGCAACGCCCTCAGTGTCCCCACCAGTTTCCCTGCCACGAATCTGGGGAGGGGGCTGCTATTAGCAGCCACCAACTTTTAATTCATCCTGTCACAGGGGCTTGCTGTTTTGGACCTTCCTGGATTCCCACACGCTTTAAAAAGAAAACCAGGTCACTTATCTCAAGGAAGTTCTGAGAAACCAAAACAGAGCGCAGGAATGGGTTACCCTGCCCGGGGAGGAGGAGTCAGAAGGAAAGGCACAGAGTATACACCGGCTGGAAGCAACTCCAGTGGAAATCTATCAGCTCCAAACAGCACAGGTCTCCTCACCCGGGGTGGAACTAAAAAGTGGCTTCTAACACCAAGTACCCATCACAGAAGCTGCTAGGTCCTTTTCTCACCCTTCTCTTTCCCCTGCAAGCACAAGCCATGGCAAACCAGAAAACTCACCATTGGAAGCCCCAGGCTCTAAGCCTTGACTCGAACCTCCAGTGCTCCCTCCGATAAATGCATCGATGCCAGACGACCCTCTCCCCTGAGGTCAGAAGCACAAAAACGGATGCAGTAAGAGACACAAGTTCATTCCGCCAACACCAGCATCAACCCACGACCCAGTCCCAGCGGCCACCGCCCTCCCGAGGCTCTGCCAAACCGCCTGTTGCAGGAGCCTGGGCGGGAGCATGCTGGAGAGCCCGCAGGTTTCCAAACCGGCTGGGTATTGACCCGCTCCTCGGAGCTGCGGCGGGAGACCGGGTCCCGCGCCCGCCTGCAGCCCAGCCCCGCCCGCCCGAGCAGAGGGAAGCGAGCAGAATGCCACGCTCATTTACACACAAAATGATTTTGTGTCCCATTGTGCTCGCAGTTGTTCAGCTCTCTGGGGGTGATTAAACTGGCTGAGCTGCGGCAGCTTGAGACGATTTCACTAAATCGCTTCTTCATGAAGTCGCTTCTTTGCTAAGCTGTTATTTTAACCATAAAAGGTAAACAGAAGGCGCCTAGCGAGCTCCCTCCAGCTCAGCGCCATGGGCGCCAGCCCCGGGCGAGGGTGCCAGGGGCCAGCAGAACTGTCCAGGAGGTGGGCCCAGAGGGAGGTGGGCGGGCCACCTGGTGCGCGCCAGCCCCTCTACGGAGCCCGCCGGCCCGAGAGAACTTCGGGGCGGCAGAAGCCGGCGGGCCAAAGCCCGCAGCGCCGCGGGGCGGGGTGGCCCGGGAACCCGAAGCGCCGAGCAGGGCGGGGAGGGGTGTGCGGCGGGGGCGGGGCGGAGGACAAAGTTAAATCAAGAGGCAGACACTTAGAGACCACAGATGGGAAGCTCGCCTAATTAAGGACGTAAAAGCGCTTTTGTTCTCAAAGTTTATTGTTGCCGGGATTTAAAAAAAATTAATTGAAACTAATGCTGTTATTCACTCGTGCAGTTAAATTCCTTCATGCACACTGAGACACCGAGGGAAAACTTGAAGCTTATCCCTCTGCAGGCGGGGGTGGGGGTCGCGGGTGGACCGAAAGGCTCTCTCGCTACGTGGGCGGGCGGGGGTGGGTGTCTCTAGTGTGCGCCCCGTGCGCGCGTCCAGGTCCGGAGTACCGGTTGGCAACTGGGATCCTAGGCAGCGATCCGGTGTCCCTGCTGCCTGCCTGGGGGCCCAAGCCCCGCGCGCCTGGGACGACCACCAGTGCGCCGGCCCCTCCCGTCCCTTTTCCTACTCGTGGGGTGGGCGTCAGAGACGAACATCTGTCCCGTTAGAGACTTTTTCTCTTTCTGATTTGGGCGCCACGCCGGGCCCTGTCCACCCCGAAGCCCCAGCTGCGTGAGCCGAGTATTGACCCCGGAAACTCGCTGGCTCTGCAGGGCGCTTGGCCCTGCACCGAGGCCCGAGCACCCAGACCTGCAACCCCCCGCCGACCGGCACACACGCGCGCGCGCGCGCGCGCGCACACACACACACACACACACACACACACTCCGCCCCGCGCGGCAGGAAGCTCCGCGCCCGCCCGCGTGGGGAGGGTCCCCCCGGGGCCAGGGCCAACCCACGTGGGCAAGCCCCCCTCCCGCGCCAGGCCTTTGTGCTG
>NW_004567129.1:25379803-25430782 GCF_000260355.1 Condylura cristata | reverse complement strand
CGGGGCTTCCTCCGTGGTGCTCGAGGGGGCTGCCCCTTCCTTCTCTCCGGCCTTCTCCTCCCCTTCCTCATTCTCCTCTTTCCCTGGCGCCCCGCCCGTCCCTCCTCCACGACCATTTCCCAGCTCCTAGGAAACAGAGCCCCGATCCTCCAGCGCTCCTGGCCTGCACTGCGCCCCCGTCCGGCACCAGGGACGTGGGGGACAGAGCCAGGATCCGGCTCCCGGGCGGGTGCGCTCCAGCCGGGAGCGGCGCGGAGCCCTCGCCCGGGCTCCTGCCCGACCTGGGCGCCCTCTAGCGGCCTCGCTCACTGGGGGCGCTCCGGTTGGACCCGGGGCGGGGCGGGGGTTGCTGGTGCCAGAAGGAGGAGGAGGCTTCCCTGGACTAGGGGCATCTTGGTGCGGACCGCGCTCCTGTAACTTCTTTACGCGGGAATAAGCCGAAACTTTCGTCCTAAGGGAAGGGTTTATTTATTTATTTATTGTGGAGCTGGAACTACAGGCGAAGGGGGAAATTTTCTCATTAAAGTTACATCCCTGCAGTTAGTTCAATTACTTGATATATGCAGAAGATGTTGTAAATTTATAGATTTAAATAGCTTACAAAGATGCCGCAGGCCCCATCAGTTAATTTCCTTAATTTATGGAATAGTAACTTCTCTTCGAACAGAAAGGGCCCTAGAAGTAGGTCAGGGATCTGTGCAGCGCCTCTGCCTCAGCCTGCGGACTGTCCACTGGGATCCCCACACCCTGACTGCCCCGGGGCTTTTGGCTTCCAGGCCCGGCCAGACAGCACCACTCCGCACTGGCCAGGCCGGACCCACTCCACACGCTCTGTCCAGCTCTCCCCTGGGCTGCGCAAGACCTAGGAACAGAGAGGCCCCCAGCCTCACCCCCACTGGCATTGAAGGAATGGACTCAACATAAAAGTGAGCCAAGCAGCCAACCACTTAGACCTCCTGAGCCTTCCTGTAAATGCTGACTGGGGTCACAGATGGAGGAGGGCATGGAGGGAAAGCCTGAAGTTTAAGGACAGAAAGTGACTCCTTTGGTTGGAGGGCTTGGGGAGAAAATGCATCAGGCTGGTATTAGGGAGCACCCCGCCCCCCCAATTAACCCCGGCTTCTTGTGGCCCTCAACGTCCTTCTTTCCTCTCCACCGAAGCGCCGGTGACAGTGTCTTTGTGTTTTTTTTTTTTTGTTCAATATGGATGAATATATACATATAAATTAATACTTAAAAGATTGGTATAAACTCAAACTGTTTTAGGAAGCCACATGGCAATGTGATTAGTATTGGTATTCATGATTTAACATTTCTTTTCCCACTAGATGAAGTTTCTAAGATTTGCAAGGTACATGTCAAGGACGGGTGTATAAATGGATTTTTATTTATTCACAACTCCAAGACTAATTGCTTCTCTTTGCCTCAAGGCCACGAGATTGGTTTTAATATGACACTTCAAAAGTATTCATGGAACTACAGAGATACTAAGTGTCATTGTTTAAGAGACAAATCTCACCATGGCACCATGACCCTGAAAATAGGATGTTCTACTTTATTTTAAATTCCTACATGTTTTTTTAAGAGTTTTACTTTATACTAACTAGATTCAAAATGCACAATTTAATAGAAACAAGAACTGACCTTATTTCCTTAATATCGAAGGACCTCGATTTCCTTCATATTGCTGGGAAGCTTTGTTTTCTTATTCCTGAATCCTTTTATTAAAGAGTTGAACTTTATACCTGTCATTGAGAAGAGTAAGTTTGGGTCATAATTTATTCTCAAGTGTTTTAAAAGTTCCTGGCTAAATGTCAACCATCTTTTGCATGGACAGACTCAGACCTGGGCTGGGGTAGGCATGAGATGCCTCAGACATGTCTGGGGCATATAGTGGAAGGGTGAGGCTTTTTTTAAAAAATGAAGATGGAATTAGTGCTGAAAGCATTTGAAACTGCTGTGATTCATTACTGTGGCTTGAGAGCCAACACCAGGTGCGAGCCTCATCAGAAAGTTCTTCACGTTATGATCACTACTGGGCTGACTAAGCCACTATAGTTCATCTTTAAAAAGCAGGTCTAAACCTCTGCTCGCTTTTGGGCTCCTTTGCATGTGCTCATGAGCAGCCCAAAGCAAACAGGTGAGTCCCCCAAGACCTTGGGGCTCCAGATGTTTGAAGTGACTTCCAGTGTGATTTTGTTGAGGCTGTTTTGCAGACTATGTTGAAAAATTAGGACCTTCATAAGGAAATCAAAATGAGCTCAGGAGACCCCAGGGCCTGCTTTTTAAGCAGACTGTGAACTACCCAACAGATAAATAGGCTGAGGGGTACAGGTGCTGTCCTGGTGGGGGGGCGCCGCAGGGGCTAGGGTGCTGGGCTGTCTCCATCCCCAACTCCAGACCCCCTGGGGCAAAAGGCAGACACTCCTGTGCCCACTACGAGGCTCAGATGTGGTCCCTGACTGGGATTGAGCAACCTGGCCTGGAGATAGTAATCTCACGTCTCTGGGGACTGTCTCCTCCTCTGCAGTCCCTCCATTCCTCCCTCCTCCTGGTTAAGACCCCCCCATCCCCAGACTAAAGTGCCCTAGGACCCATCAGACTGCTATGAAGCTATCTTCCTTGAACTCACCTCCCATTTGTCAGTCATTCCCTGAGAAGAGAGTTGGTGGGGGGTGGGGAGGTGCGTGGTGGGAGGCAGATTGCCTCCTGCATGTTCTTGGCGATGACACACAGCCAGCCCACTCTCTGCTCTGCTCTGCTCTGCTCTACTCGAATGACACCTATGGTTTCTGGTGGAAGAGAAAGCAGGGGCTGTCTCTTGGTGCTGGAGCCCACCCCAGCCTCCCTACCTTTTACCTGCAGCCCAGATGTGCTGCTCAGAACCAAACTAACTTCCCTCCCACGGGCCAGCATCCAGGTAACAGCAAGGAGATGAGACCAAGACTTCGCAACTAATGTGACCTGGGGGTGGCCTCCAGGGGAGCAAGCACCCCGTAAATTGCCCTATCTCATGGGGATTTCCCCAAGAGAAATTTCCATTTTTTCATGTGACTTTGGTGCAAGTAACAAAACCTACTTCGGCAATGGCATGGGAATAAGAAAGCTGACTCTTTGACATAATGGCAAGAGGGAGGTAGATTGGGCCTCAAGTTGGCTCAGTAGCTCTACTGAATCGAGGACCTGGGGTTGGTCCCCTTTTCTCGCCATCCTCAGCATGCCAGCCAGTCTCTGGTCTCCAAACAGGATTCTCTGGTCGCTTGATGAACGTAGCCCAAGGCCTTACTTCTACTGGAGAAAAAGGAAATCATCCCTTTGACCCAGGACACCCTGTGTCATATCCCATTGGCTACACCTGGGTCACGTGCCAACTTGCAGGCCAATCCCTGCGCAAGGGATTGATTCGGACCAATCAGCTTTAGCCCTGACTGTCCTGGGCCGGGTTGGATTTCTGCCTTGAGGGCGGGCTGTCTGATGCTGCCTGAGGGGAGGAGGAGCAGGAATTTGTGTTTGGGGCTGGGGCCCCCAAGGGTGAAGGTCTGTTGACCCGAACCCTGAACTAGTAAGTCAGAGCTACACGGGGAAGAGAGCCACCTGTCACAGACTCTTGAAGCTGTGAGGCTGCTCCGGGTCCTTCTAGGAGCCCTGGAAACTAGCCCCAGGCGCAAGGGTGACCTAGTACAGCACTTCCAGGCAAGCAAGACAGCCCCTGGCTCCTTGCCTGCTACCCCCTCACCTTTCAGATCCTCTCAGGGCTTGGTCTTTCCAGAGCTGCATTAGTGGAGCCCCCCAGGTCCTGCCTCCCAGCCTCTCAGGGAGTGGGGGATGTCACCGCTGTGAGCAGCTGGGGTCCATCATGAGGGAAGCTCCGCAGACCTAGCATCTGACGTTGGGAAGAGATGCAAAGGCAGCCCCATGATGGCTCTCAATGGTACAGCAGCAAGGAAAGATTTCCAGAAAAATGAGACAGGCAGTGGCACTCTCTCACATCCGGTATAACCCAGTCTGGAATCCTGGGAGAACAGCCTTAAACATCCAGCTCTGTCCCTGAATAACTGTGTGGCTGCCATGCTGGCTCCCGGTGACCTTAGAAGTGGCCCTGGGGTGACGGACCGAGGACTCTGCAGCTGCCTTCACACCTACCCAAGGGGGGAGGAGTTGACAGTGAGGACAGCAGTGTGGGTGGGACAGAAACCCTGCCCAGGGCCCCTTGCTTGGGCCAAGGCTGACACACCAGCCCTCCTGCATGTCGCAGCCACTCCCTGCTCCTCGCACCTGTGCTACAGGGATGTGGTCTGTGCAAGGCATGAACTTGGAAGTCTGAGTGCAGCTGGGTGACCCTAGGCTTCATCTCTGCAGTCCCAGTGTCCTCTGGTGTGACAGTACCGAGTGCCTGGGGTGACTGAGAATTTAACATGGCAGCAAACACCAGCCCTGGGCCCAACCAGTGCTCTGGAAAGGGGGATAATCTCCTCTTCTGACAGGCCTCCCAGGAGCCTCTGGTGGGGCTGCAGTGGCCCTACCCTGCATCGGGGCCCACAGGGGCTGTGGAAGGGGAGTGAGCTGGAGCCTCTCAGGCATTCACCTCATTTCACTCATGGGGGTTAAAAGCTCAGGATACCCCGTGATTGTATAAATAAGATAAAGACATACAATTTTAAAGGGCGATGTTGCCTAACATTTAAAGATAAAATGCAAAACCTCAGTAAAATGTCTGCTTGCTTTGGGCCATGGCCCTGAGGTGGGGTTAGGAAGTGTCCAGGCTCCTCTGTCCTCAGGGCCCTGAGGCATGGAGGAATCACAGGTGGGGGCCCTGGAGGCCAGGAGAATGGCTGGAGGGCATTGAGGGTCTGCTGGTAAATTCCTGTCATTTTCCTAACTATGAAACTCTGGACTGTCTTTTGAAAAGTATTTTCAAATTTAAATGAATACATGATCATTGTAAACAACACCATAGTTAAAACTACAAGGAGAAACAAAAATCCAGTCAAAGAAAAGTGGGTCAAGATTTGGGGTTTGTCTAGGCCATCTTCTTCTTCTTTTTAAATTGATTTATTTATGCATACAAAAACTGGGGTGTAGGTCAGAGGTGCAAGGGTGGTGAGAAGATTCACCAGAGATAGGGTGAGGAGCAGAACAGGTGTATTAACTGAAATCCACTGCTGAGGGGAGGAGTGGGGAGTCAGGAGAAGTCTGCTGCGCCATGTGGGTCAGCTCCCTGGCCGGGGATCGAACTCATGCTGCAGTGGCTGTGATGGCTTGATAGAGCTGAGACTTGACCCTTAGGCCACCAGGGAGGCCCTAGCCAGTCTTGTTATTTCTGCCCATGGGGTGCAAACACACACAGACACCCAACCGCAGAAATCACCTGGACACACGTGGGCTCACACTCAGAGACACAAACCACCACAGACACAGCCAGTCACGCGCACCGATGTGCAGATGCTCGCACGCTCACCATATGAGGCGGACACAGATGAACCCACAGTGCACACACACTCACACAGACACCACCACAGGCATGAGATGCGTGCACTCACCTAAGCTCTAACACTGAGCGTGGGCACAGGAGCTTTGAGATGAAGCATCCTAGTGCCCCACCCTCTCTCCCTGCCCCCCACTTCAGAACACAGAGCACTACCCAGCATCCAGCCTTACCCTGACCCCCAGAAGCAGCCGAAGTAACACGTTGAATATTAGCTTTCCATCCCTTTTAAAAGTGAAGCAATATTAACCAATCTGACCCCTTCCTTCTTACTCCCTATCACTGGTACCCAAAAGTTACATCTAGAGGGACGTTTTTATACTTTTTGCAACATATGTTGTATTCATAAACAACTGTCTAGTTTGCAGGGCTCTTCCCTGCCCCCCTCAACCTCCTGCCCTGCCAACCCAGCTCCCATGGCCAATTCTTCTGTGTAATTTATGCCAAGGGCCCCAAAGGCCTTCCTGGGAGAATGGGGTGTTCTTGCATTTGCTGAAAACTGGATTCTGGCCACCATGGTGTCAGAAGGAAGGAACATCTCCAGATCCACCCCATACCAGGCTGCTTTTGGAAGCGGGCACTGCCAGGCGGGGGGTTGCCTGGCAGGGGGTTTGCGGTGAAGTCCATTTGCCCCCCCCCCTTCTGCCTCCCCTTCTCCTTCCTTCTCCCCACTCTTCTTCCTCCCCTCCTCCCTCCTCGGCCTCCCCCCTCCTCCTTCCCTCCACCATCCTCTCCCTCTTTCCATCCCCCTCCACCTCAGGCAATGCAAGCCTCTGGCTGAGAAGCTGGAAGGTCACCCAAGGAAGTACAAAAAGAAAAGGCATCTTGATATATTTCAAAATATTATCTCCCTACAAGCTTTTGCAGTCCTATTTTTACATTCAGGTCCCTTATCCTTTTAGAATTAACCCTTGCTTGTGGTTTAAGGTCAGGCTCTAAAGGAGAATCTGCTTTTCAAGGTGGCCTGCCTGGCTTCCAACTCAATCAACTAGTGATCACTCTATGTTAGGATTTTGATAGGAATCAGGAGAGCTGAGCTCTTATTTGTGCCTTGTTTCAGAAGGCATGTGCTCTTTGTAAGAAAAGAAAAGAAAACCCCTATTCTTTTAGTAATTAGAACTGTTACAGGGCACCCCAAATCTGTTAGAGGACAGCAAATCTGTTAGAGGACAGGGGGAGAGAGACACCATGAAGCCCCAAACCTGCCTGCTCTAAGTGGGTTCTGCCATCCACCACAGCAAGACAAAACATATAAAACTTTAATGAAAAGGGACTTTAATACAGTAAATATACAATACAAAAACACAAAGAATATAACTTCTAAATCAAACACCTGAAGTGACCCATCCCCTCATGGGCAAAAGTCAACCCAAAAGGGGTTGGCCCAGAGCAAGGCCTGAAAGCTCCACAAGACGAAAGCACCTTCTGGCCGGGACCCATGGAAAAGGGTCAGAAGTGGCCAGACAGATCTGGGAGGGAAAGAGCAACATCAAAATCAATATAAACACTGCCAGAGTCACCTCCCTACAGGTCTCTCACCCACATCTGCCCTAACCAGTCCAGCGTCAGGAAACAAGCGCAGTTTCTTCCTCACAGGCTTGCTGCTCCATGTGGCTTCCTCAGGCCTCCTGGCTCTCCATCCTGCCTCCTTCTCTTCTCCCCTTTTTCTCTGCTCAGCTCCACCCTCCTCCTGGGTGGGGCAGGGAACCTGGAACTTCCCCTTTTCCTAGGGACCTCCCTGTTACAGAACAAATGATAAATGAGCCCCCACATCCTGGCAATCTCCTTTCCCTCTGGGGAAACTCGGTTTGGAATGTGATGGGTTAAAGTGCTGATTCCGATGATTCTGTCCTGCACCAGTTCACTTTGGGCATCTGGCTCTGGCCCTGGCTCCCTGCCTGGTAGCGTGGCCGCACGGGAGGGGGCAGCTGTGGCCTGGCTCTGAGCTGCTGCTGCAGGGGGAAGAATATGCCCAGACCCCCGACAGCTCCAGCCAGGGAGGGACCCCTAGGAGCTGTGGGGGGGGGAGGGGATGCTGGAGAAATGAGCTTATGTCAGAGGCTGTGAAATTGTTTCTTTGTCACCCAGCACCAGCTGACGGATACAAACTGCTCCCCTGGCTGAAAGATGCATTCCCACACATTCCATCTAGAGGATCTGCTACATTTTATTTTGTGGTTTAGAATTACACAGGGTGTGTTTTTATATAGTATCGACAATACAGATATTATATAACCATGTGAGCGAGTATGGTTGAGTGTGGTTATTTATTTTTACAGACTTAGTCTGGCCCGAACATTTTTGGGACAAGCGGATAAATGGGGACCCCCTATCCTAGGTCTAAATATTTTGGAGGTAGAAATCGAGCTAGGTGCTGTAAAACAGAGCACATTATATCCTCCAACCTTGGCAGATAGATCTTTGCAATGACCAGGCTTCACTAGGGATTCTGGGTTCTGGGAGGGGTTTGCTGGAAGGAGACTGTAGGAAGACCCACACGACCTTGCGCAGGGAGAACTTTCTTCCTCCTGGCCTGGCTCTATCCCTCAGTGTGGGGCCTCCAAATAGCTGGGCATGCACACCCTCACCTGCACACCCAGGCTCTGCCCACTCGCTCCCCCAAGCCTGTTTGGTCCCCCTTCAGACTTTGGGGTGCTCACACTCACAGGGCAATGTACTTGTGGGTCTTGGTAGTAACTTAGGGCTGTCTGGGTAGAATATTCCAGGTCGCAGGGGCACCAAGACTGTAGCCTGTGTCCTCCTAGCCTGCCGAGGGCCCCTTCTTCCTCTGCTTGCCCCCGAGCACCGGCTAGCTAGGTCCAGACAACCCCGCCCACCTCTTCTCTGCCCGCTCCACCCCTCCCAGTCGACATAAGGGAGTCATCAGCCTTCCCGCCTCCTACTCCCCTTCCACACCCTTCCCAGCCAATCCTAATCACCTTCTGGCCTTTAGTCCCAGGTGGCCCTGAACCCCTCTCTCGGGTGGCTAATGACCCGTGTCACTGACTCACAGCATTTCTCAGTCACACGCTGCCCCCTGGCAGCCTCTGTCTCCGTAGGCCTCTCCTCTGCTTTCCTCATGCTGGTGGTTCACGTTGCCCCGTGCTCCCAGCTTCCTTCTTGCCTGGCAGCAGTCTTTCCTGCCTCCTTCAAAGCCAGGCGAGGTCATGCAACCTGCTTTGACAGCAGAGAGTGAGGCAGAAACCTAGCGTCCCATCCCACGGCCTCTTCTCTGCCTGGGCAGTCAGGGAAACTGACTTTCAGATGACGCTCTAGCAGCCTGAGCGTGATGGGCTGAGTCCTGCTGACCTAGGTGGAATGGAGAAATAAGCTTTTGTCTTTTGGGGCAAGTATAAGCCCAGGGGAAGAGATCCAGTGAAAGGGAGCAATAACGAAGCCAGAGGAAGACGGGATACTAGACAGGTGAAGTGGCCTTAGACAGCTCTGGCTCTTTGGTTCTGCAGCAGAACCTCACCGATACTGACTGTTGCACTTAACTTCTACAGAGCAGGACTTGCATCTGGATCATCTCCCTGCGCAGCCCATGGCTTTTGCTTTTGCTTGTTGCCTCACTGCATCCTACCTAGACACCCCCAGACTCCTCCTCTTCCCATACACTCTCTCCAGCTACATAACCCATTAGCTCTGCAGAGAATGACTCAGGCTCACATCTCCTCCCACCTGAAGATCCCACTGTTCCCTGGGATGTCTCAGAGGCTCCTCTGACTCAGGTCCATGATCCTGCTCCCTCCAAATCTCCTACCAGTGTCCCCATGTCACCTAATGCACACCCGTGCAAGTCAGAAATGGAGTGACCCAGGAGCTGCCTCTGACTGACCCTCTTCTCCATGTCCCATCATCTAGGTCTATAAGTCACTTCTTAGTCCCAATCCCTTCTCCACATCACTGCCATCCTGGTCCAGCACTGCCCTCTCGCATCAGGATGCTACAACAGCTGTCTCTGGCCTCACTACCTTCAGTCTCTCCCTTAGAACTGATTTTCCCCATGGCTGTCAGAGAGATATTCTCAGAAGATAGGAAAGGTACAAAAATGGTAATCACAAAAGATCTACAACCCTCTCCATGTTCACTGCAGCATAAATTACAATAAGCAAGAGCTGGAAGCCACCTCAGTGCCCACCTGCAGATGACTAGATAAAGGAGATATAGTATAGCTACACAGTGAGATACTATTCAGCTATAAAAAGGATGGCATTTTGCCATCTGCTGCAACATGGCTAGACCTATATGGTTTTATCCTCCGTCCCAGCCGCCAAGGCTACTCCTCTCATATACTCGTTGGCCAGCAGCAGAGCGGAGCTGGTTGCTATCACTTAGCTAAGTCATTGTGTTAACGCGCCTTCCTGTGGATACGCTCCAGTGAGTATGAACCCATCCACACAACAGTCCTCGAGAGCCTTGTCCTACCTTCAAATCATTCTCCTGGCCCTCTGACCACCTACCTCTCCTCCAAAGTGGGTTATCAGCCAAGCTGCCAAAAACTATTGTTGGGAGATTTTCTGTACCCCCTTCTCCTCGGGGCACCCTGAATGGGAGTATAGTGTAGACAACATCTATTTTGTACTGACTCCCCCATACCAAGACTACCTTCCATAGAGCAATCTCTGACCTTTCCTTTCTTCAAGTGCCTCTCCCATGTGGCCAGATGTGTGAGGAAAGAGAGGATTTGGTGTAAGAATGATGGAGAACGAGGGCGCCAACTACCTGCTCTCATACCTGCTCTTTGACACACTTCTCTGGCTTCCTGTGCATGCTAGGGCCTACCTTCTGACTTGGTAGGCTGGAGGATTCATCTCATTTATATGTTGAAGTCCTAACCCCCAAAGATGATGATATTAAGAGGTGTAGCCTTTTGGGGGGTTTAAGGCAAAAGGGTGGATCTCATAAAAGGAATCAGGGCAACAATGTCTTATAAAACAGTCTCCAGAGACCCCATGATTCTTCCATTATATGAGGACACAGGGAGAAAAAATCAGAAAGAGGGCCTTCAGTCAGCTATGCTGGGTCATGATCTTTGACTCCCCAGTCTCAGAAATGTGAGGTATAAATACCTGCTGTTTGTAAACTACTCAGCACATGGGTTCCCGTAGCAGCTCAACCAGACGAAGACAGGCTGTTATGGTTGCGTTTCCCCTTGGTGTCCCATGTTCATGGACAGGCTCTCTGTCTACCCTGGGGTCCACAGCATACCAAGAATTGCTTTTCAAAAGATTTACAGCTTTCCATGTGGTATAGCCTTTTGACAGAACCTGAAGAGTCTGTAATTTTCTTTTGGGGGTTCGCCCAAAATGACATGGTGTCTTTCCCCTGGGCCCTAGAGCCCCAAAGTCTCCCCTGAGCCCTATAACCCAAGTCAGCACTACCTGCCCCACAGCCTGGACCTGTACAGACCTACTCCCTCTCTGGACTAGCACAGAGCGATCAGCTTTCAAGTCTCCAAGTACGTGGTTTTGAGTATTCCTACCTGTGAATTCAAAGAGCCTACCGAAATGTGCTTCCTTCTTTGGGGTGTGAGGTTACAGAACCTGAAGATTTGCCTTGACCTTGGCTGTCTGGGCATGGCCTGGCCCACTGCAGCTAAGTGTCTTACTGACCTGACAGGTCCTGGGACATCACTGGGTTTAGGGGAGTGAGGAGCTTGCTCAGGCCCACCACATGCTCATCACTCCCTGCTCATCCATCCTGGTGAGCATGAGGTTATTGACACGGCAGACTGGTGTGATGTTCCAGCATGTCCAGTCAACCCAGGTCTTTGGAAAGAATTGGACAGAGGGCTGGAGAGGTAACATTTCTGGGGCAGGATGGTAAATATTCACCACTATCCATTCTACAAGCTTGCAAACTTTCCTTAGCTGGCAAACTGTCTTGCATCTGAAGGTGGGAAGTAATACATTTGCCTGATTGGCGGCCAAATGCCATGCACCGAGCTCACAAGAATCTGTGCTGCTGAGGAAGCATTTGGCACCACGTGGGGTTTGCAGCCTCCTGCCACCACTCTCCCGGGTCGGTCTTGTTTTGCAGGATCCAAGGCTGTGGTGCAGGCTGCTCTTGATGCTTTAGGTTTGAAAAGGTAGCTCTGATATCTGCCACCCTCACTTGGACCTGGGAGGTGGTGTTGTTTTGTACTTCTGGGCTTGGAAAGAGGTGGGGGACAGTTTCAGAGACTTGCTTCTTGCCTGCCCCACTGCCAAAGCTCTTGGCTTTTCGGCCAAGCAATCAATGCTGTGACAGCACCTTCGTGTGTTGAATTCCAAGTGTACATTTAGGGGGAGGGGAAAGGCCTCCAGGGTATATCTCTGGATCCAGAGAGGATCCAGACCTGAACCCGCGTTTTGGTTCTTCCTTGACCCCCAGACACCATCTAGTGGACGTCCTCCGGACACAGCGGCTCTGCAGGAATCACCAGCCACACTGACCCTGTCCCGGCTGCATGAATGCTTGGGCTCCCCTTTGCTGGTGCAGCTCCTGAGGAGGGGCGGGGCAGGAGGCCAAGCACACTGGCTTGTGCACGGGGACGGGATGGCTCCCTCTGGGGAGGACGGCCTCAGGCCCCTGGTTACCCACTCTTGACCCCCTGGACTGTGCATCCTGAACAGTGCACTATGTTGCCCCCAGGGACCCCTGATCTGTTAGCCCTCTCCGTGACTCTGCAGGTCAGGCCACTCATTCTAGTCATTGCTCCCACGTTGCTTCTGATGGTTAACATCACCCCTAGACCCCCCTTTGGGGTTCCCTAGCACTCGTTGCTACCAGCACTATGTCTCCTTTAGCCGGCGGAAGCGGCTGGCACCCACCCTCTGAGTGGCCTGGGCTCCTCTCCTTCCCCGTTGCCCGGGTAAGTGGTGCAACTGCCAGCCCCGCAGAGAACATTGTCCTCTCCTGTTTTCAACCTGGCCTCACCTTGAATATTCGCTCTAGCACCCCCACTCTGCAGAGGCCTACTAGCTCTCTCCCACCATTTAAGACTGCCCTTCCGGGTTTCAAAGGAGGGGGCCATCAGTGTCTCCAGGCTTCTAGGAGCCATTCCCAGAGTGCTCTGCACTGTCCCCTGGGGTCCTGCTGAGATGTTGCATCCTGCACCCCAGGGGAGCAAGCTCACCCTGAGAAGTGCCGCTGTCTGTTCCAGCCCTGTGCCTCCTTTGGACCCCCGCCATGTCTGACCTTGAGCCAAACACCTTCCAAAGCCAGCCCCACCTGTTGCTCCTGGCTCCTGCCTGCACCTGGGGGCGCTAGGCATTTTCCCTCCCTCCACAGTCCAGTTGTGTTATGGCTTGACCCCTAGTTATAGTGGCCAAGAGATGTGGGTAAGATGGAGCATGCATGCTGTGTTGCAGGGCAGAGCCTTTGAGGAGAAGGAGGGGGAGGGGGGGAGGGGGAAGGGGGAGGGGAGGAGGGAGAGGGGAGCATTAGCCTCTCATAGGGAAAATGCAGCACTTCTGCAGGCTCAGAGGGTCAAGGCAGTGTGGGGATTCCAGTGTCGGGGTGCATAGACCCCGATGCCCCATCTGAAATGTCAGCTTGCCCTTGTTTCCCAGGCAGAGTGGCCTGTTTACGTTGCGTGTTGTCTATTCTGGCCTACAGCAGACTTGGTCCCATGAATTCTTCCTCAGGGAAGACTCCTAGGGCTTCTCTGTCAAGGTCGTCTCCACTGTGGCCCCCTGGAAGCCAACGCTTGCAGGTGTTACCTTAGCGTTGCATGCACCCAGCTAGACAGGGCGGTGCAGAGCAGGCACGGGCCTGGCTTTGCTCGGAGCTCTGTTCCCCAGCACGGCAGGCATCACGTGGCAGGCGCCAGGAGGTGTCTGCTGGGATGGATGACAGGACCTGCCGCTCTCTTCATTAGGTCTGGAGCTGGGTTTTGGCTGCAAAAGCCCTGCCCCCTCTTCCCTACCATCGGGGTCAGCCTGTTCCCATGAATGGACACCTCCCGCACATGCTGGTCCCGATGGCCTTGCTGCAGGACAGAGGTCTAGGCGTGGGGCTGCGGCCCTCCGCAGTCTCACACAGCAGGGACCAGGCGTAAGCAGGAGTAAACGTCACGTCTCAGCGCCCTGGCCTGGGGGGCAATGCTGCCCGTGGGCTGGTCCCCTCGCAGCGCTCCTGAAGAGGCCACGGACACGCCAGCGACCCCCCACCTGGGTCTCGGAGCCACGGGGGTTCCCAGCTTCCCTGGGTCTCAGCTGCTGGGCCTGGCTCTGTTCTCACCAGGTTACTCCCTCTGCTCCTCTGTCCCATGTCCAGCATCTGAAATGTCACCTGGAGCCTGCCGATGACCTGCCTGCCTTTCTCACGTAGCCTGCAAGGTTCCGCGTGACCGTGTGTGTGCCGAGGTGGTCAAGCTGGCGTCATTCCCGAGTCTGTGCCCACTACCCTGCCACAGGCCTGACCCGGGTCCTCAGACCCAGTCCCCAGAGGTCACGGGCCCTCTCGGCCCTCGGGACCCCAGCTGGCATCGAGAGGCCCTGCCGCCTTGCTCCCTGGGCCAGGGCCCCTCGGCCCTCCCTGAGCCCTGGCCTTTGGTTCACCTCCCAGCACCCCAGCGCACACCGCACCGATCCTATTAGTCTGGCACCCTGGATGCAATTCCATGGAGAGCCGACCCCCTGAAAAATGATGGCGAGCCCTTGTCCCATGTCATTAATTCTCCTGTGACCGAGGCCTCCCCCCAGGGTGGGTGCGGGGCTGGGTGACTGATGGCTCTGCTCGGCCCGCGAGGACTCCGGCTGGGGGGAGACGGCCCTTCCCGAGTGAAATGCCACACGGAGATGGATGACCCTGAGGGCTGGTGCGCCAGGTCTGACCCCTGGGGTGCTGGGCCTGGCCATCACACCCTCCCCCGTCTCCCCTCCTCCCCAGCCTCAGAAGGGGCTGGGCTGTGGGTTCCCCTGCACCCGGGTTCCCAGGGTCTCCCAGAAATGGTTGTTGCCTCAGCCGCCTGCCTGAAACCTCAAACACAAATAATTTTCAATTTGCCTGGGAGTTTCAATCGCACAATCCAATGTTAAATAATAGATTAGTTGCCTCAGGGAGAGAAACAGGATTTAAGAAGAAGAAATAAATAAAAGGAAAAGTAAAATTCAGCACATCGGCTGAAGAGACTGGAGCATTTCCTCCTGGCCCTCATTTGTGGCCCTGTCCTGGGCTCCCCGGCTCTCCTGTGGGGCTCAGGAAATGCCCCCCATGTTCCTGAGTCACTCCTGGAGATGCACTCTGCTCTAGCTGGGCTTGGTTCCACCCTCACCCCTTGCTTCTGCACCCCAAGGCAACTGCCCCACCTGGGCTGACACGGAGCCAGGCCAGGTCATGCAGAGGCCTGGTCATGGAGGGGCCTGGGCTCAGCCACCCGACATCTGTGGGTACAAATGGGGGTGTCAGTGGTGGCATCTTTGGGCCCAGAGGAAGCTGGAGTGTTTGTCTGTGGGACACAACTTATCTGGAAGGTCTGAGGTCATTCTTCCAGAACCCTTCCCTCTGCTCATCCTGGCCGCAAGACTGTCTGTTGCCACGGACAACCACACCATTTGAGGTCACAGATTCCAACCCCTATGCCTTCCTCCACAGCACTCCCTGAACCCCCTCCACCCCTCAGCCCCTCCTGTCCTCCTGCTCGTCCTTTCCTAGACAGGACCCTTGGCCACTGTTTCAACCATGTGGGCCCCAGGGAAGCTGGCTCAGGTCCCCAGGCTTTACCAGAGGCAGGAAGGTACCTGGCAGGCAGTGGGCCACATCGTGGGGTCAGGATCCTGCCATATCCTCGTCATAGCTGTGTAAGCTGGGGTAAGTGACTTAGCTGCTCCATGCCTCAGTTTCCTCCTCTGTGAAAAGCAGGGTGGAGAATGATTCCATCTCTTGCAGGGTTATGGTGAGGATGAAATACGCCCAGACAGATGTGCTGCTAATGGCTGGGTCAGGCAGTCAGGGCCACCACTCGCTCTGATTGCCCCCGAGGGACAAGACAGCCGGCTTGGGCCAGGAGGAGGTGTGAAGAGGCCAGAGCATGTGACTTCAGGGCATACTCAGGAGCTGAGAGAAGCAAATGTGTGAAAGGGGGAGAGAGAGAGAGGAAACCATGGGACTCAGTTGGGGCGTGGGCCAGGCAGCTGGGGGTCAGGCTGTGGGGGATGAGGTTAGGCTGGACCTGGGTTGTGGCCCCTTGAGACTGGCGGGACAGGGGTGCGGAGATGGAGCATCAGGAATTCAGAGACACTGCAGGGAGATGTGCTTGCAGGTGGCAGGGTCTGCAGCCCTTGTGGGGTCGAGAGTATGAGGTGGGTGCAGGGGCGGTGGGACATGTTTGTGGGGAAGGAGAGGACAGCAGTGTGGCAGGAGAGGCTGTGGGCGTGGGCATTTTTTTTTTTAAGATTTATTTATGCACACAGAGCTGGGGTACAGGCCAGAGGTGCAGGGGCGGTGAGAGGATTCACCAGAGACTGAGTGGGGAGCAGAACAGGCCGACTGACGAAGTACACTGCTGAGGGGAGCAGCAGGCGGGTCAGGAGAGGTCTGCTGTGCCCTGTGGGTCACCTCCAGGGCAGGGATTGAACTCGTGCTAAAGTGGCTTTAGCGTCTTAGTGTTGTGGTTTAACCCGTTGCCACCAGGGGGCGCCATCAGGCTTTTTTTTTTTTTTTTAAACCCGTGAAGACAGTTTCCAAATGGGAAGCCCAGGGACTCAGCAGAGGGGTGGGGGGTCTTGAGAAGGTAGCAAAAGGGGGAATCCGATGGTGGGGGGAGTTGGCTCTGAGGGAGCAGGGAGGAGATATGGGAAGCAGGGGGTTGTTTTGATGAGCGTGCGGTTGACATAAGTCAGTGAGGGCTTCCTGGCCTTCGAGTTACTTCACTGCAGTGAGGCACCCCAGCTGGGCAGGGTGTGTGTGTGTGGGGTGCAGGGGTATCAAGTGTGCCTGGGGCTGTGCACACGTGCACTGGTGTGGGTTCCCAGTGTGTGTGCACGCACACTTGTGAGTGTGCGTGTTTGTGGGTGTGGGCACACCTGATGTCAGCGTCGGGGAGCGGGAGGCCCCGGTGAGGTGCCCCTAAGAGGTTTATGCTCATGAAGGTGAGGAGACTGGAGTGGGCCCTTTCCCCGCAGCCACGGGGCAGGCTGGAAGGGGTTTCGCCAGCGGAGTGAGACAGAAGGAAAGTGCCCACCAGGGCATGTCAGGATGTACCCCAAGTCTAAGCTTGCGGGGGGAAGGGGAGTGAATGGAGCCAGCATGGGTGACGGCAGCTCCAGATACTCCTGCAGACACTGGACCTTCGCGCTCCAGGGCAGAGACCCTCTGCTGGTGAAGGAATCCTGGGCTCCTTGAGAGGTGAGTACTGCTGAGTCTGTTTAGGGGTTTGGTGTTGGTGGGGAGCTCAGGGATTTGCGAACGACCTCTGGGATTTCTTGTGAGACAGAATTGGGCCCGGAAATCCCATGGCTGCGTGAGAGAGCAGGCAGAAGACCCCCGCCAACCGGAGTGGGGGAGTGACAACAGTCTCCTGTGGGCGTTGGGGGGCCAGGGTAGGGGGTGGAGAATGAGCCACCCTGCCTGGCGCTGAAATCGGAGTTTTGCTGCCACCTAGTGGGCCAGCCGGAGATGCCCAGGTCTCTGCTCAGGAGCGAAGTACGTAGCTCCCTCTGGTGGCCACATGCTGTCTCTGCAGGGGACACAGGCTACCCTCTGCGCCCGCAGAGGACCCGCATGGATGCCTGGGTGCGGGGTGTGAGAGCAAGGCTCTTACCTGAAGGCCTGGGTGGGACCCCAGCTCCAGGCCCTGCCGCTCTGGCCAAGTCCCTCTGTGCATCAGTGTCCTCAATGGCACAGCAGGGTGAGGACGGCATGGTTAGGGCTGCTGGGAGACTGTAGGGGGAGAGGCCCGAGCACCACCTTGGGGTGGCAGCACACCTAAGCCCCTGGCTTGTTACGACTATTGATTGGAGTGACTGACCTCTGACCCCTGACTGCAAGTGCTCCTGGGAGCCACCCTCCAGCCTACCGTCTCCAGAGCTGGCAGAGGGGCAGAAGCATCTGTTCCCAGGTGGCCTCAGCTGGGGAGGTCCAGGGAGGGGGTGCAGGTCCCACGTCAGGCCCACCAGAGAGGGATCAGAGCTCCGGGATCTATTTGCCCTCCCCAGCCGCCTTCCAGTGCATGCAGCGAGGGCCGAGGCCCCAGATGGTCCCGCACTTCCACCCCAGGGCACCTGCTGTCCCTCACCCAGGGTCACCTCTCTCTCCAGCATGGGGCCACCAGTCCTGCTCAGCCCCAGAGCACCCTGCCTCTGGCAACTGGACACCACCCTGTCCACCCTGGGCCCCCGTGCCCAGCTCCGGGCCCCACTAAATTTGGGTGATGTGAGGGCAGAGGCTGGGAGGAAATTCTCTTCTTTGTCTTGGGCGCTCCCCAGGCTGGAAAGGGCTATGAGGAGAGGGTGAGGAGGGGAGACCGCCCAGCCGCAGGGCTCTCCTGGGGCTCCTGCCCCCACTGAGAGGCGCAGCTGCAGGATGAGATTGGTAAATGGGCCGCGCCTAGGACGGGGTTGCTCGGGAGCTGCCCCTCCCCCCACCAGCCGCCCACAGCTGTCGTGGGTCCCCGGGTAGGTGACCGGGCTGGGGATGGTATCAGGCCTGAGGGGCGTCTGCCAGGTCTCAGAGGCTGCAGGTGTGTGAATCACACTCCCAGCACCCGGCTGGGGGCCGTGTACTCTCCCCAGGGGCTCCGGGGCTCTGGGGCTCACAGCTCAAGGAGGACCCTCATGCGGGGGGGGGGTGTCTACTCTCCTAACCACTCAGAGAGTTGGGGCCTGGCAGGGACCTCACCACAGACGTCCAGAGACACCCCCATTTGCGGGATGAGGAGGGGAGGCCCCCGGGGATTGGTGGTTGGTTATTCTCTCAGCTTGACGGGCCTGCTTGACCCCTGGGGCCTTCCTGGGGCCTGTACCTCTATTGGGTCCCTCCAGTGGGTGAAGGCGCCAGGCAAGCGGCCCAGGTTGGGCTTCCAAGTATCCCCCGCGCTAAGCGTGGGTAGGGACGCGGCTCCCGCTTCGCCAAATCCCTCCGCATGGACGTTTCCGGCACTGGCACGCGCTCACCTTGTGAGACTCGGAGGCGGCTGTTTCCGGGCGTCATTAGCCAGCCCCACCCAGTACTGGCCACGTGTGGGTCATCTCGCACCTGCCTTCTCGCGTTCCACACCTGTGAGCCCACCTCCCCCCACCCCTCCAGTTCCTTCTGTCCGCCTGAGCAGGCTTCTCAGTTGAAACCCAGGGAAGGCCTCACCTGCTCAGGGGAGGTGCGTGCCTGTGGGGAGCAGGCAGGGGCAACCTCGAGGTCTTGTTCCACCTCTATACGTTTCCAGGTGCCACAGAAGAGGCAGAGAGGAGCTAGCCTGGCTGGGATCAGCAGCACCTCCTCCTTGGGGCTCCCCAAGGGGCCATCTTGGGGACCAATTGGGTCGCTAGCAAGTGGGGTGACTGAGAGCAAGCTCCTTGGAGATGCCCACAGAGGTTTAAGGGGTGTGCCGTGGCCTCCTAGCAGACACAGACCCAAAGCTGCAGGCAGACAGGGTCCCACAAACAGGCAAACACAACTAACACCCACGATATCAGCCACAACAACACCCACACTCACAGCTCCAACAAACACCTTAGAGTTTCAAGAATCACCCTGCCCCCATTCTTGCCATTTCAGAACCATTTTGCATGTGTGTGAAAATGTCTGCCCTTGGCCCTCCCTGGTGGTGCAGCTGGTTAGGACACACCACAGCAAGATGGCCGCAGCCGCTTCAGTGTGAGTTAGGTCCCCGCGCGGGACGCGCGGAGATGACCCACATGGCGCGGCAGACCTCTCCTGACCTGCCTGCTGCTCCCCTCCGCAGTGTACTTCATCGATCTGCCTGCTCTGCTCCCCACTCTGTCTCTGGTGAATCCTCTCACCGCCCCTGCACCCCTGGCCTGCATCCCAGTTCTATAAGCATAAATAAATCTTTGGAAAAAAAAAAAAAAAAGAAAAAATGTTTGCTCTTGAGAGACATTCCCTCTCTAGCTCCCTGACTTCCGTTTGAGGGGCTGGGCAACCCAGACAGCAAAATGGTCTTCTCATGCAAATGGAGCCAGGGGGTCAAGGCTGGAGGCCAGGCCAGGGTTGGGGTCTGCAGATAAGAGCTTCCGGCAAAGTCCTGCCTAGTGCAGAGGCTCAGAAAACCACAGGGGTGTCACTCCTATAGAGACCCAGGCACAGGAGCCCAGGGACTCCTGGGCAGCTTGCTCAGAGAGCTTTCACTGTTCTGGCAGTCTCTAGGGGCCCCCACAAAGTGTCCTGACAAGAAGGGACCCCAATGGGTAGCTAAGTCTACCTTTTTGGCTTCTGCTGCCCGAGTTCTGGGTGCTGTGGCTGGCTCCCTCATACCCAGGCCACTCCCAGCAATGGGGCCTGAGGGTATCTGGCCTAGGAGAGGAGGGAGCTGGCCCCCCAGATATCCCTGGGAAGGGTGCTTGAGTCCTCCACGGACAGTAGACACTGCTGCTCTGGAAACCATGTGCTTTATTTGGAACCCTTTCGGGGGTGCCTTCCCCTGGTCGTAGAAAAGCTGCAAACCACGTGGTTTGGTCCAAGGCAATGACTGAGGGGCTGCAAGAAATCCCCACCCACTGGGCCCCAGTCGTCCCTGGTCACCCTGACTTTTGGCTGAGCTGGGATAGGCAGCTGGGGGCCCTGGGAGATCGACCTCACTCCCTGCACCTTCCTCAGTCAAAAAGCCAGGAGATGGGTCTGGGGCCAGGGCCGGGGTCTGTGTCTCGCACCTGGTGTGCACACCAGCAGCCAGAGCGCCTCCTTCCCCACAGCCCGTCGCTCTGGGTGAGGAGCCGGGGAGAGGGGGACGGCCCCCAGCTGCCCCCTGCCCCCTCAGTACAGGTCTGCAAAGGGCTTCGAGTAGTTGAACATCAAGTAGTCCATGTAGTAGAAGTCGTAGGCTCGCTGCCGCTGCAGGGCCGAGAGCTGGGCGAAGTACCGGTGCGTGATGCGGCCGGTGGTGCGCGCCTCCTGCGAGTGCCGGTCCTTGAAGCGCGGGAAGGTCAGGTTGCGCGGCGCGTGGATGAGGCGCAGGAAGAAGTTGGCATCGTCCTCCATGCTCTCAAACTTGCCCACAAAGTCATAGTCGATGAGGCAGGGGCTGCAGAGCCGACTGACGTGGTCCCAGTGGATGTCCATGCCCACGGGCCGGTGCACGTCCAGCAGGTACTGGACGAACTCAGGGAACCGCACGCCGGAGCCCGTCCGCAGGGCCTCCCGGGAGGCATTGGCGCGGTACCGGGCCAGGATGGCCTTGCCGAACACCGGGTGGTAGTAGCTGTTGGGGTGCTCGAACTTGTCGCGGAAGGCGGACACCAGCCTCTCGAAGGGCTCGCGCACGAAGAGCATCTTGGTGTAGGTGCTGAGACGGTGGAGGATGCCCTGGCGGTCGAAGGTGTCCAGCCGCTTGAGGGCGCTGCCGTAGTGCACGGTGTTGTGCTGGATGTCGGCAGTGGACGAGGCCAGCCCGGCCAGCACCATGAGCACCCGCTTCCAGTTGGAGCAGCCCGCCTTGGGCACCTCGCAGTACAGCACGCGGTGACGGTCCTCCACGAAGATGCGCGACACGTGGCGGGGCGTGACGGCCCTGCGGCTGCTGCTGGCACGGTACTTGGCACACGCCTCCCGCATCAGCCGCTTGCGCTCCTGCTGGCTCTGGTGCAGGCCGGCCCAGCGGCCGTCCAGGGCCCAGGGGCCCGGCCGGACAACGGTGGGCGCGGAGCTGTTGACTGCCAGGGCCGCCGTGGGCATTTTCTTGATAAGCAGCCGTCGGCGGCGCTGCCGGGACCGCAGGGGCGCCCCCTTGTGGACGTGGGCCGGCGACTGCTCAGGCGCCCGCAGGTTGAGGCCCCGAGGGGCCCGGCTGGCTAAGTCTGGGGTGATGCTCTCTGTGGGTGCCTTCAAGTTGCCATCCTGGGGACTGCCTGGCTGGAGGTGCTGGGGGGGGAGAAAAATGGTTAAGAGGTGGACAAGAAGCTGGGCGCTAAGGGTCATGCGGGCCAGGGCCTCCCACTAGTCTCCTGCACTCTCTGGGATTCAAATTTTTTTCTAGGGGGAGGAGGAGCGAGACAGGCTGAGCAGGAGGGGGTGACTCCTTAGCCTTGCGGGCACGAAGTTCCAGCCTTGCCAGGAGCACTGACCCCGAGGCCCACAAGTCATGTCTGCCACGAGATGGCGCCGGCCTCCCAGGAACTGGGCCCGAGTTGGGGCCTGAGGCATCTGCCTCAGATTTACTGCCTCTGTTAGCACAGTCCAAAGCTACATCCTTTGGGATAGAGAAATTCATGGGGCTGGAGGCTGGGGCCTTGTTCCCAAGGCTCCGGAGAAGGACAGGACGCAGTTTTCCTTCCAAGAATGGCTTGGAGGTGAGCTGAGGATTTTCCTCCCTGCCCTCTCTAGCTTTCCGGTGGCTGCCCTGCGGATTTATCTGATTCTCAGGACTCACGTTGTATGGCTCCTGTGGCCTGATGTTGAACTTTATCCCTGAAAAGCAAGAGAGAACAGTATTAAGTGTGAGGGGAGCACAGCTCCCCCAGAACCTCCTTTTGGGTGCCAGACTGTGGGTGCCTTGCCTGGGTGGGCTCTGTGAAGAGGCAGCTCGGGGGGGAGGGAGGAGAGAGCACGGTGCTGAAAATCACAGCCCACCCCACCTCATGGACAGAGCAGGTGACATGAAGACAAGGTCCCACTGGCTCCCAGTCTGCCCACTTCTCTGCGTTCACCTCCTGATACGAACTAAAGGTGTGGAAAGGTGTCCTCCCAGGTGTGCCCACCTGCCCACTCCGTGGAGAAGCCAGGAGCCTCACAGTCCACCCCAGGCACAGTCATTAAGGGGCAAAGATCCTCCAGAGAGCTCTGCCACAGGGGTGGGGGCAGCTTGGAAACAGGCCTTCCATGGAGGCTGAATGGAGCTTCCACACAGAATATGTGGCGTGGGACGTGAGCAGTGGTGACCTCAGCCCTCGCCTGGGTCCCCCTTCTCAGCCTGGGAGCCGATGTCCCCCCGGCCAGCCACCCTCTGCCCTTCCTCACCTTCCCCTTCCATTGCCAGCCCCTGGATGAGCCTCCAGAGTCATTTCTCCCTCGCTCAGGCGGGAATTTTCCTGCAGTCAGTGATCACAGATTCCTCCAGCGGAAGGGGCCTGCTGCACCCCCAATTTCCCTCCACACTGCCGGGCTTCCTTAATTATTTTCTTCTGGTGACGGCAGCTGGCTCTGCTAAATCACCTCTCCTCTTCGGAGTCTCAGATATGGGAATTTACTCTGCTTGTCAATCCTGTCAACTTGTCAAGGTGCAATGGAGCTTATTTATATTCCTTTTCTAGAGCCAATGAGTCACGCCAGATTTGGCCAGGGGCACTGTGGAGGAGATACTTACCGGAGGCCCCTGTCCCTCTGATGGAGTCGGACAAGTCCTCACAGTCCCTGTGGCTGTGACCTCCCACCAGCACTGTCCCCACAGCCTGGCCTCTGTCCCCAGACCAGTCCTGCAGATCAGACAGGAGGAGTGGAGTCTAATACGCTGGCCCATTAAAGGCTGGCAGGCTGGAGAGAAAGCCTGCTGGACAGAACCAGGGTTTCTGTCCAGACTCCCCAGTCTCCTGACCTCTTGGCCTTGTTTGTCCACAAAGCCAGTCTGACTGCACTTGCCCTCTTTGGAAAGAAAAAAAAAATGCCTTGTGGGAGCCAAACAAGATATCACATGTGGGGCCTGAGCTTGCCAATGTCCTGTGTTCCTGACCCTTACACATTTTTTAAAATATAATAGTTTATTTTTACATCATTTTGTGCCTTTTTCCATCTCAGTTGTAATCCCCATGGGCTTCCCATCACCACATCACCCCTGTGCCATCACCATAGTCCAGTGCACTTCCCGTCACACACTGTTTTTGATCCCATTCCCCACTCTACCCCCATAAAATGCCTCTGGTATATAGTTGTTCATTATTATTATTATTTTCTCACCTGCTGACCCTTAAATTTAAGGCAGTTTGTTAACAAAGACTGGCCCTACCCCACGGGGCCACCTTGGAACAAAGACAAACTTCATGAAGAAAGGACTCTTCCTGAGTGTCCCTAATTTTGCCATGGAAGAAGCTATTCTTGCACACACTGCTCAGATGAAGCAATGGGCCCCCAGGTCCAGGTAACTGCAAACCAGAGCTCTGGGCCTCTGGTGTGTGGGGTCTGTGTAACCCCGGTGGGCTGCACTTCAGCACCCTGGACAGAGCTCAGAGACAGGCCGGTGAGGACCCCCATCTCTGCTGCTACCAGGTGCCATCAGAAATGGGGTCTTAGGAGACCCGGGGGCAGGGGACTTGCCTAGCATAACCACCACCAGCCATTCCCACGCACCCGCAAAACACATCGTCTAGATGAAACAGTGGGCTCGCCCCCCCTCCCCTCCCCCAGCCTCCTCTCCCATCCAGCACACACCGCCATGGCCTCCCATCTCTCCTGCCACTCCATGCAGGTAGTTCCCAGGTCTGCCACACCCACGCTCCACTCTCAGTGTCTGAGCTACCTGTCCTCTCCTTTCAGCACCATGCTAACAATCTGTAACGAGCGCTGTCCCCCTGCACAGTGAGAAATAAACCACCACTTTCTCTCTCTGACCGATGACATTTGCAGAGTGGTTGAAACACAGCAATATGATAAGCACACGTCAGTGAGAGTAAGCAAGCCTGAGTGATCGGGACTGCCAAGTGTGGTCCACACTGTGAGCTCCTCATTGGCTGAAATGTTCGGCTGAAAAGCAGCTTGGCTACCCGCCCAGGGGACGCAAAGACGGATGAGGACATGTGAGCCGGCTTCTTATAATTACAGAGTGCAGCCCGGGTCGGGGCAGGGCTGGGGAGGAGGGTCCCCTGTCCACGGCTCTCCGAGCCACACGAGTGAAGCTTGCCAGGCTCAATCACAAGCCTCGGTCTCCAGTGCCCTGGACCCACTGGGGCTGGCCTGTCTTTCCATGCTCTTGGGAGACCATTTGAGGCCAGTGAGGTTATTCTGGCTGCCCAGTTCCCAGCCTCAGGCCCTCAGAGCAGTGGGCAGAGGGTCTGGCCAGTCAGAATACTGGACCTGGCGGCAGGCAGCGCTGTCCTCAGGAAGGAGGATACTAGAAGAAGTGCTGAGGCCAGGAGAGGGCAGGGGGTGCTTCCCACGCTGATGACCCCGGGCCCTGGAGTTCCCTGTTCTAAGCTGCACTTCCTTGGGGCCTTTTCTACATCCTGGCCCTCTGGTGGCTAAGCCTGTGTGGCAAGGCCATGCTGCCTCTGAAGCCTTGGGGGGTTGGGGCCTGGGGGCTACGGGTGTGGGTCCTTCCTTGCCTCTTCTAGTTTCCAGTGGTCCTCCATGTTTTTGGTTTGTGACAACTCACAGCCAGCCCATACCTGCTCTTCAAGGCCATCCTCCCTGGACCTCTTTGTTCAAGGACACCAGGCATTTTGAATTGGGGCCCACCTAATGTCCTCACCTTAACTGCTTTACACCTGCAAGACTCTGTAAGTTCCTCAGTCAGCCTGTTCTGCTCCCCACTCTGTCTCTGATGAATCCTCTCACCGCCTCTGCACCTCTGGCCTGTCCGTACCCCAGTTCTGTTTGCATAAATAAATAAATCTTTTTTTTTAAAGATTTATTTATTTGTGCATACAGAACTGGGGTACAGGCCAGAGGCTCAGGGGCGGTGAGAGGCTTCACCAGAGACAGAGTGGGGAGCAGAACAGGCAGATCGACGAAGTCCACTGCTGAGGGGAGCAGCGGGCGGGTCAGGAGAGGTCTGCCGCGCCATGTGGTCACCTCCAGGGCAGACAGGAATTGAACTCATGCGGAAGTGGCTTTAGCTTCTCAGTGCTGTGCTTTACCCCGCTGCGCCACCAGGGAGGGCCAATAAATAAATCTTAAAAAAAAATGTTTGTAGAGATACTGGCGCTGCCTGGACTGAAAGCTGCCCGAGGTGGGGGTGGGCACTGGGTCCAGGGGGTGGGCAGTGCAGGGGCTGCCCGGCTCAGCCTGGCAGCCAGGAAGGTCTGCACATGTGGGAGCACTGCCAGCTGAGTGGCTAGATGCAGACAGACCCCTGGCTGTGTGGGGTCTGTGACCTTGTGGTGGTTACGTCTCCTCAGTGCTTTCCCACCATTGGCTCTGCCCCTTGTTGGGGTGGGGGCTCCCCACCTTGGCCTCCCATTGCTTTACTGTGAGTTGCTAGCTTCATCTGGGCAGATTGTTAGTTTATGCAGATAAGATGCAAAACTGAAGCTTAAACACACTGAGCGATCAGAGGGCAGTTTGGACTTGAGACACCGAATTCAGATGGAAGAACCCTCACCCAGGGGACTTAAATTCTCACGTGTGTTCACAGGAAAATGCAGTTCATTAAATTCTCTGCTCGGGTCTCACTGCACAGCCTGGAGACCGGCTGTCCGGGGCTGGGGCCGAGAGCCAGGCTCGCTGCTCCTGCAGTCCAGAGGGGCTCTGTGGTCAGCGTGCGCCTCGGGGAGGAGGGGCCTCTGTCCATCAGTGAGCTCCTTCCAGTGCTCTGAGACAATCGAACTCCGAATGGGGCCACACAGTGACCGTCGACCTTTGGCTCAGACAGAGAAGGGGTTTCTGCTCCCTTGGCCTGGACATCGCCCTGAGTCACACGTCTGACAAGGGGTCAGTGTATTTAAAAAGCGAGGAAGACCAGAGTGAGGACACAGTGCTGCGCGATCTTGCACAAATCCCTTGGCCGCATGGAACCTTAATTTTCTGTAAAATGGAATAAAAATACCCATCTTGCACATCATAAAATGTGCAAATGAAATGACGCAGAGCACTGGGCCCAGAGAGCCCGTGGGATGGATGCTACCGGCTCCTGTGTTCACGTCCCTGGGACCTCGGGAGCTCCTGACTGCCCCGAGCCCCGTCCCGCCCCAGCGCGGGGACCCTGGGACCGTTTGCATGGGAGGGAAGCGGGAAGCGGAATCTTCCTGTCTCGGGCTGATGGGCCCCTGACGGCTCTGACGGCTTGTTGTTTTGTTTAGTGATGCCGTTCCCTCGCCTCCATGATTAGGCCCCACATTCGGCTGGGTAGTTCCCGCCAGCTCAGCCTTGGCTGAGAATTCCCTCAGAGCTGTCAGAGCGGAGCGTCGGAGCTGCCTGTCAACCAGTCAGCAGTTAGCTGGCCTGCGAACCCGGCAGCTGTCCTGCCACTCCACACCCATCCGTCTGCCCATCACTTGGTGACAGGGGGAGCCTGAGCAGCCCCCTGTGTGCCCGCCTGTCCATCCACATGAGCGGTGTCCTCAGCTTCCAGACTCACTTGTGTCAGAGCCTGGGGTGGCTCTTAACAAATTAGGTGGGAACATGTTTCATGGGACTGCACAGTGCATGGTACTGCTTATTGCACAGGACTGCACATTACACGGGATGGCATGTTGCATGGAATTACGTGTTGCATGGGACTGCATGTTGCGTGGGACTGCATGCTGCATGTTGCATGGGATTGCATGCTGCATGGGGCAGCATGTTGCACGGGACTGCATGTTGCATGGGACTGCATGTTGCACGGGACTGCATGATGCACGGGACTGCATGATGCATGAGACTGGGCATTGCATGGGACTGCATGTTTCATAGAATCCCATTTGCCTGCTGCATGGGATCAGACCTGCTCTGTCTTATGTTCTCTTATACCACGCACACTCAGGGGCGTGTCTCTGAGCCACAACCATGCATCCTTCCTGCCAACGTGCTGGGTTGTGCACTGGGCGTTCAGTGTGTTCACGTGTGTGTGGTTTCGGACAGCACATGGCACAAGGCCGTCATGTCTTACCCTCCCTTCATGGATTCTTTCAACATACTTGGGCCTAGAAGGGAGAAGAAGGAGCGATCCTGTTGCAGATGAGAACCTATCTGGTGGCACCACGAGCCCACGGCCCCCCGGGGCTCTGTCTCTGCAGCCCCTGAGCGTTGGCAGCAAGTTCAGGTGGCAGAGCATCCATGCTTCGATCCATGCTCATTAACTCCACATCGGCTGAACCCTCCAAGGTCCCAGGCAGTGGCTGAGTCACCAAGGACACTCTCAGCCAGGAGTGGGGGCCTGCGGCCCTGCTCTCAGGGAACTTCGGGCAAGCTCAGGGCATCTGTGATGACTCATTGGCACCTAGGGCAATGGAGGGCATTCCTGGCACAGCTCGATGACTCTGCACAGGGGAGCAGGGCTCAGGGGCTGGAGGAGACGGGGGGATGGCACTGACGCTTGGCAGCGGTGAGCAAGCCAGGGCCTTAGATCTTGGCCAAGGCACGAGAACCTATCTCAGGCCCAGGGGAGCCCAGTGGGGCCATCAGCTGGCAGTAACATTGCAGTTAATGGCCATTTTGAGAGGAAGCAACAATGATAGCAGCAAAAGCCTGGCCGGGGATGCCGTCACTGTCCAGGCAGGAGGCGCCTGAGACCTGCAGGGGCTTCGCAGATACATCAGCCGCATCCCAGTGGGTCCAGGTGCAGAAAGCGGACACAGGAGGGACGAATCTTTCCGGAGGGGTCATCAGTGGAAGATGTGCTGGTAAATGTTTGACAACGATGGACAGTGGTGGGGAGGAGTCTGATGTGTGTCTGCTGACTTCCGGAGCGTCACTATTCCCACCACTGCAGGCCCTGAGCTACTGATGTGCAGGGGGATGGGACCCTGGCGGGCTGGGCTAAGCCAGCCTCAGCAGCACGAGGGGGCTGACTGAACAGGACAAGAGAGCCCCTGGTTTCTGGCTTGGGGAGCTGATGGACAGAGGTGCCATTTCCTGAGTAGGGGCTAATCCTCCCGGAGCCTGGGAGAAAGCCGTGGAGGGAGTCAATCAGCAGAAGCCCCGCGGCAGGCCTGGCCTGAGTGCTGCCTTGTCCAGAGCGGGCAGGGGGGTCACAGCGGGGCTCTGCTGGCCTGGCTGGCCATCAAACGCGTGCCCTAATGCTGTCTGCTGTTTGACTGTCAGGGCCCTGGTGACTGCCCTCCAGCCAGCTCTGCAGGCAGAGGCCTAATTTGACCTCAATATTGGTGGATTCCCTCCAGGGGGTGCCAGCAAATAAAAATGAGCGAGTGGGGCTGCAGCCCGAGGCTGCAGTGGCCCCAGGGAGGGGGTGTCTGCGTGGGGAACGTGCCGGCAGCACCGACTGGCCTGGCCCCATGACAGGCGCTCCTGCACTGGAAGGAGCCAGGCCCTTGGAGGCAGCCTCATTACCACGGTGGCAGGCACGCAAGATAATGATCGGTCCAGCTCCAGCCAGCTTCAGGATGTGTCATACCAGTGGTGGCGTCCATTACTTAGTGGCCTGTGGCTGTCAACCCCGTCACAGCTGTTGCTTGTGATGCTCTGAAGAGCCACCGAGGTGAATCCCCCCTGGCTAGCACGTCCGTGAAGCCCACTGCAGGTACCACTGTCCTAAGGGAGGTTCTCCTGCAGGCCCAGGAGATTGCGAAGGGCTGCCCTGGTACTCAGGGATCCCCAGATGGTCAGGCACCCATGGCCACCAATGCCTGTGGGTGGGACCCAGAGGACTCCCAGTCTGGGCACCTACTGCCCCCTCCCCAGCCCAACACAACTGAGCCCTGCGGCCTCAGCGTCTTCTCCAGCACTGCTGTGTTTTAAGGGTCTACCTGCGTGACCCAGCACAATGGAGCCTCTGAGAGTCATGGGGTACAGGGGAAAGGCCGGTGCCTGGAGCGCCCAGGGGTGGTGGGCCTGGTGGGCAATCAGCTGTGCTCTGCCACAGTCTGGATTGCTGTTGTCCACCAGGACTGGCCACCAGCAGCTTGGAAGCCACTGGCCTGAGCATTTGGCCAGCTTCTCTGAGAGATAAGGGGTCCCTCAATGCAGATGTGAATCCTGACCTTGCCAGTGGCCGGCTGGGGAGATACCTCCTTCCCGGGATATCCCGAGCCAAGACCCACTTCTGCTGCCCTTTGGCTGGCCCATCCCAGCTCCCTGAGTGTGGCCAGCAGGGAAGCCCCTGGCTGGCTGTGGGCTGAGCACAGCAGTCCCAGCCCATGCACAGCCCAAGATCCCACCCCCAGCTGCCTCCCTGTGGCGGGATGCCACACTGTGTGCTCACGCAGAGACCCACAGGGCCTGCACACCACAGCCAGGCCCTGCCAGGCCCGGGAGCATCGACGGAGTGGCTGGGCTAACAGAAGGGGCAGGCAGAGGCGCCCGAGGACTGCACGCTCGAAGTCTTTCTGGAGCCACTGGGGGTGGCCTGCAGTGTGCAGGCGGGTGAGCTTTGTTCATTCACCCTGATGCACTGGGGCAGGGCAAAGAGAAAGGAAGCAGATTTTGAGAGCTGGAAGGCTTGGGAGGTCAGGAGGAGGTAGGTGAGAGGGAAATGTCTAGGGATCCCGACACGCGCGGTCAGAGGGGGACCGATGGGGGAGACCTGGCCAGGGGGCGGGCCATGGGGAACTGGAATAGCAAGATGAGAGATAGGTGGATGGGTAGACACTCGAGGAGGGGCGTTCTCATCACCAGGGGAGAGGAATAGGGTCAAAGCCTGCCCCCACGTTGCCTTTGGGCCACACGCCAAGTGTTAGAGGCAGCTCAGACACTAACCAAGCACCCCAGCTCTGTGACTTTAGCCTGGTTGAAACTCGCAGTCGACGTGCCACGGCACAACAGCACCCTCACGTAGCTCTGTGCACAGAATACTAGGTAGAGCCTAACCCCAGGAATGTCCCCCGAATCCTTTCAGTTGCCACTTGCAAGGAGCAAACTGAATGTCGGGGTTTGCCTGGGTGGGATGGGGGCTTTGGGGTGCCCGCTATCTGAAGGCCCTGAAGTCTCCTTCGAGGTCCAGCAGCTTTCCGGGCAGCGTGGGCCTGCATACCGCAGCAAGCCCCAGAAACCAGACCCACCAGCTCCTCAGAACAGGGTCCCCATGCGCTGACCGCTCGCTCGTAGGGTAGCTGGGTCACTGTGAGGAGGGCGAAGACTCTTGCTGGGGGCTGTTTCCTCGCTTCCTCTGAAGTCCAACCAGCAGCTGTTGTGAGCACGAAGAGAGCCAATCACAGGCCGTGAGCGTTTCCTGCGGAACCAAGACGCCCCTCTGGGTCACCGGGCCTGTTTGGCTCACTCTGCGCAGTTGTTCTAGCAAGAAACAAAAGCAGCCTGGCTGGCCCCTCTCGCCTGCCCGCCCATGTGCGGCGAGGAGCGGTGTGCAGGGGAGGTCTTCTCTAGAATTAATAACTTGCTCGCTGGGTGAGCGTCACACAGCCCACTGAGGCTTCTTGTGCAGGATTAAACGTCATTCCTTCTAATGACTTGATTTATGTCTGCAGGTTTACAGCTCCAAACAAAATATTGTGATGATGGCAATAAATCACGCTGGGGATGTTTACAACGGCGACTAGCATGTTTTCTGTTTGTTAGGGAGGTGATTACAGAGCACGGGGCTGCAGTGAAATAGCCTACGCCGGGCCGGGAGCACCCAGGACACATGTGGCGTCAGGCGGCGGGGACTCGGTCAGCATGTCTGAGAGGCACTGGATGCCCCAATGTTGTGAGAGTCAGTGGTGGGGTGCAGGGCTGCAGGAAGAGCCGTATGCACAGGCAAGCCCTATCCGGGGCCCTGGGGGTGGTGCGTGCTGTCTCCCCAGCTGCATCATCAAGCCACTGTCTGTTTGGCGGAACCCGCAGTGGGCAGTGGGGAGCATGCGTCGGCTGAGATTGGGGTCCAGGAACCCATGAGCGCCCCTCTGTGCTCAGGGTAGCTTCTGCAACATTCGGGCCATTTTCCAGGCTGCAGCCGGTCTTGACCGGGAGATGACCAGGGTGGATCAGGACAATCATTGTGCTGGGCTGAGCTCCCGGGAAGGATGGGGACCCCGCCAGGCTCCACACAGGTCCCCTGGGGCATCTCTGCCAGCAGAACACAACGCCTTTCAGCCCAGGCTGCTTTGAAAGATGGCTCCTCCCTCTCTCCCCAGTGCTGAAAGCACTCTCCCATGTCGGGAAGACAAAGCTTCAGTCCATCTTTGATTAAAACAAGGGCAAAAAAATAGGTTGTTTGTTTTAAAAGTCTGGCAAATTTTGATAATGAAACCTTTAGAACGCGCGCTCCTCAAGCGTTTCTATTTCCAGGCAGATAAGGGATAATGGTCATGTATTTCAACTTCAGGAGCAAGAAATAACCTTTTATCACCTAATTTAACAACGTTCCTGGGAAAATATGTTAGGAGAATGTAAAATGCTATTTAAATGATAAAATAGGCTGTCTGGGACGGCAAGGATTTTAATTGCCACAATCAGAATCCAAACACACTTCCGTGGCAGCTCTGATGGGCACGGCTAATGGCACAGTGTGTGTCAGGAGGCGCGGCGTGGAGGGTCACCCCGGCCCTGGTCTCCCCGGGAACTGCCGACAGCTGTCTGGCTGCAGGGCTCATCAACACCGCTGCCTGGTGAAGCAGGAATCAGCGCAGATATTAATATTAATCGGCCAACACATTAATATTAATCAGTTAATATATACTTCCCATGACAACAAGAGATAAAGGAATCTTATTATGTGGTGGATCGGGGGACACGGAATAGCTAAGTGGATTTCCTCGGGACGCGGAGCACAAAGCCTCTTAGGCTGCCGTCTCTGTGGAGAACCGGGCTCGGCCCACGTGGGCGTAGTCCGAAGCGGGAACAGCCTCAGGGGAGTGAATTCCTCTCCGGGCTGGGAGATGCTTCTCCCCTGTGGCGAGCAGGTTGGTGGGGGTGTCGGTGGGGGTGGGCGGCCTCCACATCCCTTCCTCTCAGGGCTCAGGGGCCACGAGGAGACCCCTCCCCAGGGCGGCAAGCTGGCTGCTGGGTGGGCGCAGCCCCTGTCCGCCTGCAGCGGAGGCGAGGACGCTGCTCCACCCAGCCCGGGCCCTGCACTTGCGTCTGGACCTGCAGATGCAGCCTCTGTGCCACGGACGTGGGGTGCAGGGGTGCTCCTGTGCTCCCAGAGTAGGAAGGCAGCGTGGCTCAGAGAGTTCAGTGTCTGGCCCTGAGCCACACTGCTCACCCAGCGGGTGCAAGAGCTGGGGTCTAGATGCCCTGACTGACTCCACACCCATTATGCTGCTGTCCCTCGGTGGGGGTGAGGGGCTGGGGGCAGTGCAGGAGCAGGGCCGGCTGGGCAGGAGCGCGGCAGGTCCCCGCAGCCCGCACCACGGCTCAGCCTGGGGCCCCTCGGCTGGGTGGCGGTGGGGCTGTGGAAGTCACCCCCCGAGCTGGCTTGCGGCTGCCTCCACGGGCAAAGGCACCTCTGAGCACAATTAACATTTTAAGCACTAATTATTTTACTTGGATGTCTAAGTCTGAGGATCCTTCAATTTCTGTTTAATTGGAGATAAATGGTCATCAGTTATAGAACAGCGGGAGGGCGGCGTCATGCTTCCCCGGGATCCAGCCCAGGCTCAGATCACGCAGACACACTGGGCTCCTCGGCACGGGCCGGCGTGCCAGGCGAGGGCGTGGTGGGCGGGCCTCGGGCACCCTGCCCCGCCGTCCCCGACAGCTGCTGGAAGACGTGGGGGCCGAGTTAATTACTTGCCTTTTTATCTTTTCCATTTTGTTCCATTTTCTGCAACAGCATCTGTTGCAAGAAAACCAACTGCAAGCGGAAATGGGATTCATTATTAAAAGGAGTGCTTATAACCTCCCCTTCACGCTCCTTGTGTTTGATAATAATCTGGGCTCATCATGAAAGGAGCCTTCCCGGGCACAGCTGGGAGGGCTGGGGGGCCGGCCAGGGCGGCTTAGACAGAGGGACCAGGGCCAGTGCCCACCGCTGTCTCTCCCCTCCCAGGTCCCAGGTTTTGTGGGAGAACCAGGAGGCGCTGGGGCTCACATTTGTGGAAAGCTTAAAGGGACGTTCTATTTTGCTTTGCTTATGGGCCACCAATTAAGAACCAATCAATAGCCCTAGGGAGACTGAACTGGGGGGTGGCCAGGAGCCTGGCTGCCAGCGGGGTGTAGTTGTCCCTCCCAGCCCTGCAGGGCAGCCTTCCCTGGGGCTGCAGGAGCGGTGGACCGGAGAGAGGTGGCCCAGGACACAAGGAGTCTCCCCCATGGCCTCCCTCTCTGGCCCTTTCCGGGGGGTTCTCTTCAGGGACAGGCCCTGAGGCTCTGGGTTCCCTGGGGTAACATCAGAGAGGAGTGAACAAGAGAGAGGAGAAAAGATCGGTGTCTACAATGCCTTTGCCGGCACAGAGCCCTGCTGAGGGCACCTTGTTCGCACACAGCTGGAAGAGCAGTTCACTGCGTCTATTCCTGCCCAGTAACGCGTCCTCCTGATGGGCCCTCACTGACCCCATCAGGGTCTCCTGAGAGATCCCCGCTGCCACCCCGGCCCTGCTCAGGCCCTGTTTCTCACTCGGGTTCTGGGCCTCCTCACGTCTCAGTGGGCTGATCTCTCTGCCTACCTCTGGGTGCTGTGGCCCCTCTATCATTTCAACTGCTGGGACCACCCCAGCCCAGGCTCCAGGCTTTGCAGAGGCTGCCAGGCCCTGCAGGGCACATGTGATGTAGCCTGCGGACAGATGGTGACCATCCGGAGATCCAGGGGGGCTGCCACAGCCCTGGCCTTGCCGGAGGGCACGCGGCTTGCGCCTCCCCTTCCTTGGCTAGAAGGCTGGGAGTCCCACATTAGCAGCCTGGACCTGCTCAGGGAGGTCGGCCCACCCACAGCACCCCCAGGCCCCAGGCTTGCCATGCTGCCGCATGACTCCAGGCGTGCAGAGCCAAGCTGCAGGGCCCCTCAGAGCAGCCTGCGAGGTCGGCGCTGTTTGGCCCAACTTGGCACATGGAGAATGAACTGCACATGTGCTCAGCTCCCAGGTGCCCAGCGGTGCGTGGCCAGCTGGGACCTGGCCCCAGGCTCTGCTCTCCTTGGCATGTACTGCTTTCTCACGGAGGTTCGCGGGGGGCTGGGAGCCGTGGTACTGCAGGGCCCTGGTGCCCACCCAGGCTGCCCTTGCTCCATCGCCTCAGCACCCAGGTCCCTTCCACCTCACAAGCCCCTTGAGGGGTCCGCTCAGGGTGGGGCCGCTCTGTGCCGCTCCCCCTGCAGAGAGCACCCAGGCCTTACCCCGAACTGCCCCGGGGCTTCCCTGAGGCCCCAGGCGCCAGTGCCCTGTGCTCGTGAGCTCCCTCCTGGTCCTTTCTTCAGGCGGTCCTTTGCCTCTGCCTCCTGTCCTGGCTGCTTTGCCCAAGCTGTGGGTGCTCCGCCCTCCTGGGTCCACCAGGTGGTCCAGTCATCCAGGTCTGAACTGCCCCTGGCAGCAGCTGACCTGCTCTCTGGCAGGGAGAGCCTGGCAGCTTCTACCTAAAGACAAACATGTGCCCAGGAGGGAGGGTGATGGGAACGACTTGGCCCGTGGGCTCAGTGAGGAGCCAGCTGGAACCCCAAGTTGTGCTCAGAGTGTGAGAGCCCCGGGGTGCCCAGGGCCAACCGGGATCTCAGGTCAGTAGCAAGCGGCAGAATCTCGGGGAAGGTTTTGGAAAAGGGCCGGGGCTGCGGGAGTTCTCCTAGGGAGGTGTGCTCTGCTCTGGTCAGGGCCCTGGCCAGTTCAGAGGTGCTGTGGGGCTTGCTCTCGTGGACAGTGGCGAAGCTAACAGGACCGTGGGAGGGCTCTGTGCACCCACAGATGGTGGAGGCAGAGTGCAGGCCTTCAGGGCCTGGGGGAGACTTCATGGCGACTTCTCCACGTCCGGAGGACGAATGTCAAGCAGTGGCTGGCCTGGCTCAGACAGCCCCTCCAGGTCAAGTGCTTTGGGGCTTTCCCCAGTCCTCAGCGGGGGTTGGGGAGCTGGAGACGGCAGTCCTGTCCCTGCTGTCTGCTCTAAGGGAAGCGGCAGTCTCCACGCACAGAACCACGTTTCTCCTCCACCAGAACTTTACGTGTGAACTTCACGGGCGGACGCTGGAGGAGCTGAGCCCAGCCTTCAAGCTGCCACGCCCACCCGTGTGGGTGAGAATGTGTGTGGGTGCAAACAAGTTCAAAGCTTAAAAAGCCCTTTTGGAATTGTTTTTGTCGTGAAACATTTCATTCATGCAACAGAACCGATAATATATACGGTAGAAGGAGACTGTGCCAGTATCACTGAGCGCCTCTGCCTGTTTAGACAGCCCTGTCACCGCAGCTCGGGTCACCACGGCACAGAACTCTGGGGGGATCCTCCCCTTGTCCCTTTAAATATTTTCTTTTGTTTCTGCATGTGCATATACCCCGAAGCAACTTGTCGTTTATTTTTGCCAGGTAGCTTGGAATTGGCCACAGCGGGAGTATTTACCTCACAGACATGGGCAGGTGCTGCCAATCGGGCTTTGCTGGTTTCTTGGTCCCTTGTCCCCCAAGCATGTGTCACAGCCTGAGACGGCTGCAGGCTGCCTCCCGGGGGAAGGGATCACCTTCCAGGAGAGAGACGCCCGTCAGTGGAGGCCACGCTTCTCTCGGACGAAGGGTGCGGCTGTGGGCCCTTAGCGGTTCACTGTCACGGCGGGAGAGCGTGACCACGGCCAAAGCAGGTGGAGGACCCGACAGCATCTGCTGCCCTGGCTTACGGGAAGGGCCAGACGAGAATGCCCCGCATCTCTGCCCGTTCAGTTTTTCTTCTGACTCACGGTATTTACAGGCCACTCCCTGGCATCAAGCACAGGTTCTCAGAGCTCTTCCCAAGCCCAAATTATTTATGACTTGGCATTCAGGGAGGAAAAGCAATTTTCTCAAAATGTCTGATGTCGTGATATATAGTCTGCTTGACATGCATGTGCCGAAACCGAGTGCTCTGCCGGCCGGCCCCTCCACTACTATTACTCTGAATTAAAAAAGAGAATTAATATTGCTTGGCAAGATCCTAACTCAAGTAGCATCCAAAAAAAAAATGCCCAGAACATCTTCTGGAAAAAATAAATATACTCTCAGAACAAAATGACAATATGCGCCAGTTATTTGGCCAGAGGATTGTTTTCCAGGGCTTTTTTTTTTAAGATATATTTTTATTTACTTTCTATTTTAATGTAAGATTTTCATTTACTTACTTATTCATTTTTATGCATAGAAGAACTTGGTTGTAGGCCAGCGACATGGGGGAGGAGAGGGTGAGAGGATTCACCAGAGACAAAGTGGGGAACAGAACAGGTGGATTTACTGAAATACACTTTTAAGATGAGCAGTGGGTGAGACAGGAGAGGTCTGCTGCACCACGTGGGTCACCTCCCTGGCCGGGGGTTGAACTTAAGCCACAGAAGTGACAATGCTGAGACTTAAGCCCTGGGCTACCAGGGAGGTCCTCCCAGGGTTCTTTTGCTGAGTGATGCTGGGCTGAAGGCCAGCCTCCTCCTCCTCACTACTGGCTGCATGGTTGGGGACAGGGCACACTCCTGCCTGACCTTTACTAAGGACAGCATTGCCTGCATCCAGGGAAACTCAAAGAACATGGCCACTCACGGGTGAGCGAATAAAGAAACTATGTCGTAACCAGACGGTGGGAGGAGCAAGCAATATACACGAATGCAAGGATGGAGCCTGTAAGAAACTCATAGACGTTATGCTGAATAAAAGCCATCCTCGCGGGCTGTAGGATCTGCCTGATAGAAAATCCTACAACTGGCAAAACTAATCTCTAGCCACAGAGTAAGACTGGTGGTCACCTGAGGGCAGGGGATTGAGTGAGTAGGGGCATGTGGGAGTATTTTGGGGTGAGCGAAAGTTCTGTATTTCAATCGGGGTGAAGGTATATATTTGTCTAAACTCACTTCCATGAATGTGTTTTCTTGTCTATAAATTATACCTCGATTAAATGGCTAAAAAAAATTGTGTGAACATATTTTAGAACTCTAAAGTGCCATGTTAAAAAATAAAATGCTTTCCGTTTCACTGAGATCTGGCTTATATCTCAGAAACCAAATGGCAATACCTGGAAGGAAAAGGCTTTTATCAAACTGAAAAAAAGATGTGAATTCAGTAACAGAAGGTACAGTTAATTTTCAATGATCCTTGAGTCAGTAAAAAAATTTGGCAAAAACTGTCTCTCCCCCCCCCCTCCACTTCACGAGTAAGCCTCAAGCAGTGCTTGTCACAGGGCCCAGCCTGACTGGGGGCTGAGTAGAAAGGGAAGGCCACGGGAGAGGAGTCAGGTCAGATTGTGGGGTGAGGGGGCACAGCAAATGCTCAGGAACACACCTCATGGCCAAACTATCGTCCAGAGATCACTCCTAGGTTCAAAAAGGCGCCTCACCCAAGACGTCACCACTTCCTGGAGGGCTGTCTATATGCAGTGTAGACCATGTGGCTCAGCTACCATAAACACACCCTAAAGAGCAGCCTTTCAGTGTGACAGCCAAGGGCAACTGACCTTAAGAGACCCACGGTGGTGGTAAAGAGAATATGGCTTCCAGAAGGGCAAGAAGCATAGCCAACAAGGATAATGACTGAATCCACCACCAAAAGAGATCAAGGATGGATGGTGACAAGGCTGCCTCCCTAAAAGAAGGCACAGTCCTTGGCCAGTCTTCAGATCCAGAACTCAGTGACTGAAGGGGAGGTCGGTCCCCAAGAGGAGAAACCCCGTAACGCCATGGCAAGTGTGTGCATAGTGATCTTCCCCAGCTACTCTCCAAAGTGAACTGCAGCCATTTTTTTGAACAAACAGATGCTGTGGCAGGGGGAGAGGACTATACAAACACTTCTAGAAACTTCTCTGAGTTGACATCTGGGTACTTCACCTTTGGGAGACTGAAGTATCACATAGTCTCCTTGGTAGAGTGAGGGCCAGTAACAAATGGTTCCAAATTGGCTTATGTTGGGGTCACAGACTCCCCAACCTCAGAAATCATTTCCCCCAGTCTCTCCACACAGCCTAGAAGGGACATATTGATTGGAAGACCCCCAAGTTCTCAATCAGGAAGAGCTAAGATAGCAGAGAATATCCAGTGGGAGCCTCTGGAAGTTATCCTGTTACCTGAACCAAGATATCAAATTAAAGGTAATACTGTTTCCTGGAAGAAAGGTAGAGATTAGCATCACCCCCACAGGCTGACACGATGCAAGAGTCCAACCATCAAATCTCATGCAATTCATGAGCCTTGTTCTTATAAAAGTTAAATCGGCCCTGAAGGATGACAGGAGATTACCACAAACTCTATCACACTGTAGCCCCAATTGTAACCACTGTGTCAGGTGTGGTATCTGTGCTAGAGATTTACAAGGCCATGGGCATAAGTATGTGACCAGTGGTCTGAAAAATAGGTTCTTTTCCATCTCTGTCAAAAAGGAGTACCAGAAACAGGTCACGTTGACTTGAAATGGACAACATTTGATGTTTACAGTTTGCTCGAAAGCGATTTTAACTCTCCTGTCATAATACAGTCCCAATAAATCCCCCCCTACAAATCTCTGTCTCAGAGTCTGCTTTCTCAAGGAACCTGACATGCAACAGGCTGAAATGAAAACATGTTCTGCAGTCAGAGAACAACCTGGGTTCAACCTGGGGCACACAGAGGTTATGAGAAGAGCTGATTCAGGCAGGATCCTGTCTGGGACAAGGAGCATGATTGAATCAAAAGAGCAAGGTCCTGTTGGGGGCTAAGCTGGCCCAAGAAGCAGAGCAATTAGCAATAGGTGATCCAAACCAGGCTGAGAGCCCACCATACAGGCATCTCTGAGGATGGGGCTGTGGTGGCTGCTCAGCTAGCGGAAGGGGAGCTGTTTTCAGGACCACGGACAGGGACATTCCTGTGCTTCACGGCCCCCATCTCCCCCCAGGGCTTAGCCTGGTCCCGTCCTCCTGTTCTGGGAGTCCCCAGAAGTGCAAGGTGTGAAGTCTGTCAACACCATGGAAAACTCATGTGAATTCCTGGCCATGGTGAAAGGTAATGTCCGCGGACAGTTCCTCCAGATTCTACAGATGGGAAGCCAAGGTTTGCACATGCACATGATACCAGCTTGGGGGACTGATACAGAAAAAGCTAATTTGTCTCTAGAGACATTCATGGTACAGTGGGAACCAAAAGGTAATATTTTGAGTGTTTAAGGATTCCTCACCTGAAATGGTGAGTTGTCTGTGTATGTGTGTGTGTGTGGGGGGGGGGGGAGGAACAGAAGGGCGGGGAGGGGAGGGAAGGGTAGAAGAGTTATAGGAAGGGGAGGGAAGAGGGTATCAGGGAAAGGGAGGGCACCAAATGTGTAATTTGGTGAAAATCTGTTCTGCAGTTTAACCATGGGAATCTAAGAGAATGTCTCCAATTGCCAACCTGAGTCTGTTTCAGAGGGATTCTCTTTTCCCTGGAAGGTTATTTCCATGATTCTCTGAGGTGACCCACTGTGACCCAGTAGGCTGTCCTTGTTCCAAACCCAACTGGCCATGACACACAGCCACATAAGCCAAAGGCCAAAGGAACCCCCGAATCTCTTAGTCTGGCCTGTGCCCAGTCTTTCTATTTAGTACAGCACATGGTTATCATGACACAGTTCTGAACAAGTATCCATAGCCTTGAAAAAGGTCCCTGGTCTCAGGCGGTCATTAGAGAGCAGCTCTCTAACACCCAGGGGTTAGGAATTTCCCCCAAGCAATCCCACATGCCACTTAAGGCCTGCCAGGAGGAAGCCCCAGATTTGTTCCCATGACCCAGGTTGGTGTCTCCATCAAGGCTCCTGTGTCTTGCTAGATGGTTCCAAGTATTTGCATACTTCCAGAACAAGTATTTGACTTCCAGAACAAGTTACCGGTGTCTTTTACAAAGCGACTTAGAAATATTTCAAAGAGAGAACATTTTAACACTTACCAACCAAAAAAGTAGTATGAAAGGACTTAAAAAAGAAAGTTACAGGGCCCCACCTCACCCTGCTTCTGGGAGCTGGCTTCTCACCAGACTGAGCCCCTGTGAGACATCCATGGCCAGGAGGTGGGCTTGCCTCTGCCTTGTGGCTCATTAGCCAGTCAAAGCCTCATCAGATCCCTCAGCCTCTTTCTGAGAGACACCCAGAGCCTGGATGTCAGAGGAGAGTTCTCATTTTCCACTCTTACTTAGGCATTGTGGGAATCTTAGGAGAGACCGAAATGCATTATTTGCAAAAATACATAATGTATTTTTGCACACGTTCACATCCATGCACAAATATAAGTACCACTTGAGTCTCATGCTCTGATTTGCAGCAAAAAAGTAAATGAATGACTTAATTTCTATATATTAGTCATCTCTGAGCACACAGGACAACACGAGATAGTTTGATTTGGGATGAACAACTGCAAACACTGTGTGGGGCGTCTGAGGAGGGGTAGACCCTTAGGGAGGAAGAGATGGTCACTGGACAGCTTGATGGAGAGGAAGGGGTAGGTGAGAGGTAGGCAGGGAGAGAAGATTTTCTGTGTCCAAGACTTCTGGGGGAACTGTGAAGGTGTGTGGGACCAGCCTTTCACTGCCCGCTAGCATCCTCTCTAGCAGCAGTGGGGAGACAGTCAGCGGTGGCTGTAACTACGTAGGCTGGGAGCGGGCTGGGGAGACAGGAGGTCCTTGGAACTAAGAAAGGGGCCCCTACATCTCCATGAACTTCCATTTTCCTTGCTCTCTCTTACTGTTCCTGCAGATGGAAATAGAAGGAGAGGGAAGGCAAACCGGTAAATTTAAGTGGCAAATGGGTTTCTGAAGGGGGCAGAGCCAGACTGAGGCATTTGCCTGATCTCCTTGGACACAGCCCATACAAGGGGGCCTTCTGGAAGGCTAAGCAAGCAGGGTTCTCACAGCCTTAATTAATCCTGGCAGTTCCCTCTCCTCCCACTGTCTTGTTCCCCAGCCAGGAAAAGCCCAGTCGTTCTGTGTGGTCTATGCATGTGCTGGAGACCTTGCTCTCCACTTCTCGGAAGTCCCAGAGAACTAATATTTGCATCAGAATAACAGGAGAGGGGCGCCCTTTCTGATTCACTAGGAGTCAATTACTCTTTGCTTCCCAGAGCACTGAAGTAAACTGGGAATGTGTTTAATTAATCCTGCTCTCCATGGCCAAGTCCTACTTGGTGTTTTGCCGAAAGCCCGGAGTCAGGGAGCAGGGAATGACTGCAGCCCCTACAAAGGTTGACCAGAATCCTTTTCCATTTTCCCAGTTAATGGCTTTGGGAAGGGCAGAGATCAAATGCTGCAAAAATGTCCTGAACATATAATTTCAGAGCCTTTAGTTTCTCCAGTCCATAGCATGCACCCCTCGTGTCATGCCGACCCTGTGACATGGGGACACGGAGTTCCAGAATCAGCTGTGGCAAGATTTGAGCAGTCAGAGAATATGATATATTTATCTAGTAGAATGTTCTCTTGCTGCATGTCATATCCTCATCAAGAATGGGAAAAGGGTAATTGGATTTAAATGTCAAGTTGTTCCCACTGTAGGGGAAGGCATATATCTATTTTCTCAGCTACAGTTTTTTTTTCCTCTTGGTCTTATGAGAATGAAAACTGTGACCACTTGTTGCTAAAGATGACAGGAGAAGATTCTCCAGGACTTGGAGACAAACACTGAGTCACAGCCCTGGGGGCCCGTGTGAGACTATCAAACATACAAGCAACTTAACAAGAGGCCAGGAGAAGAGGGAGAAGTTGGGCTTGGGCCAGAGGGTTCAGGGGGGCAAAGGGGCAGAGAACAAACTGGAGAAGGTCCAGGGGAGCCCAAGGAACACTCAGCCTGGGAAGATGGTGCTCCTTCAGAGCAGAGTGTGACATGCTCAGCAACCGCCTGGGACCATTCCCTGTCCTACTGGGAATGTTCTGGATTTTGAGAAGCTGGCTGTTCGGATCTAAGAGCAGGGACCTAATATCCTTTGTCTCAAGGATAATCATGACCTCGACAAACTCTTGTCCTTGGCCTGCTGGGGCCCGCTCTGAATGTGCCCCACTGGTCCTGCACGTGGGTGAGGAGTGAGAGTGACAAGCCACATACTCTTTCTTTCACGTGCATTGGGGGCAGGGCAGTGGCCAGCGTCCCACATGGGTGGGACCCTCACTTTCTGCCACACAGGTGGGCAGGCAGGTGGTGCTGGCCAGTGTTGTCTGCTGGAGCTAGATAATCTCTTCAAGGACAAGAAGATCTAGACACAACATTCTCCTAGATAAATATGTCATATACTCTGACTGCTCAAATCTTGCCACAGCTGATTCTGGAACTCCGTGCCCCCCTGTCACAGGGTTGGTGTGAGAGGGGTGCATGCTCTGGACTGGAGAAACTAAAGGGCCCTGGAAATATACATTCAGTTTCATACAACCTCAAGGACATGGGGCGCCCCTCCCCCAATGGCCCAAGTCCCAAACTAGTCACCCCCCCTGCTCCACTGTGCACTAAGCGGTCACTCAGTTGGCCCGGTAGGCATTGGGCTCTGCAGCTAGTCTGGGCTCAAGAAGACACCCCAGACACCCTAGAAGAGCTCCAGAGAACTCCTTTCTCTCTTTGGAGAAGGCAGAAGCTAGCTAAAGAAACCAGCTGTAAACCAGGGACGGGGAGGGGAAGCAGGCTCGTGACCAGGACCACTGGGGAGACTTTTTCAGTGCCACCCCACCCCACTCCATCCTTCATTCTGCTCAACAGGGCCTGGGGGTCCCAGGGGGTCAGGCTGTGTGGTCAGGGCGAGAGCCCCCCCATGAGATTAAGATCACCTCTCCCCACCACATCCACACCCAGAGTTGACAGGCCTTCAGGAGTTGGGGTGTGAGAGGGAAAGACTGGGAGTGAAGCCCCGAAGCACAGGGAGGCAGATGGGGCCCAGCTAGCTAGCTCCCTGCCTGCTTCAAAAACCCACTCTCTAGTCTCTCCAGACACCATTTTGTTGCCTTCCGGCAGGGACATTCTTTCAGGCACAATTCATGGATAGGAATGAAAGTACATAGGGCAGCCTGAGAGCAGACTCGGGGTGCTGCGAGGCTCCCCACACTCAGTGGGGTACAGGTTCAAGTGGGATCCCAGAGGCTCTCTCTCCTAATGGCCTTCAAAGCTGTCCCCAAGTTCGAGCGTCCGCGACAGGGGCATGAGGTGAGAGGCCCTTCCATGGCGGTCTCCCTCTCACGAGCTGTCTGGGGGCTGAGGCCACACAAGGGCCCTCAGGGGAGCGGCCCATCGGTCAGCGGTGGCCTGGTGCCTTGGAAACACTCGTCTGTAATTAGGAACAGGTGGAGGGGACTCTATTCCATTCACAGGTGTCAGCGAACCTTCTAGGGGAGATGGCAAGATTTTCCAGGTGGCAGGGAGCAAATGGCGGGGTTGCAGAGAGGAGGAGGAAGGAAAAGAGGAGAGAGAAGTAGAGAGACAGACAGATGGACAGATACAAGGGCTACTCTGGCAGCCTGGCTGCCCTGGGCTGGGAGTCAGGGGGGTGCAGGGCAAGAGGCGGACATGTCCCCTCCGGTCCTCAGTCTGATGCTGCCAGGGGCCCGTGATGCCCTCTCTCATCAAGCTGTCCGTCCTCCTGCCCAGCCCAACTGCCTCCTCTGGGGCCAGCCCCTCTGGCTGCGCCCCCTGCTCCCCACTGAGAGACGTGCCAGCTTGGGTGGTGGTAGGCCTGTGCCAGCAGCCAACGGGGCTTGGAGCTGCCCCGCCCCCCGCTTTCCAGGCTGCTTCCAGGGGTTGTCTTTGTCGCTGCCAACAGCTGGGATTTCTGAGCACATGCCAGCCTGGCACCGCTGCCTGCCAGCCAGCTCGAGCCTTTGAAGGCTGCTTCCTTCTCCCCAGGGCTGGGGACTTCCCTGCCTGCCATGAGCTGCAGCCTGGGGCCTGGCTCGGACCCACCCTGCGGCCTGGCTCGGACCCACCCTGCTGGGCTGGACGCTGGGCAGGTTAAGGCGACTGACTGGGGAGGTGGTTGGGGGATTCTCACCCCCAAATCATGAGGCAGGGAGCTGCCAGGCACAGAAAGTGCTGGGCCACTCAGAACTCTCAGAGTTAGAGCTGGGACAGCTTGTGAGCAGGAGGGGGGTCCCCAGTCCCAACACACTCGGCTGCTGGTGCACCCCCTGGCCTGGGCACTGGGCACTCTGCCTCCTTTCTCTCCTGCACCAAGCACCTGCAGCTGGGGGACATATGGAAGGGCATTCTCCAGGCAGCGTGGGGCCCGGACTGGCCTGACTGGCTGACATCCCATCCCTTCATCTTTTCTCCACCCCAGGGGAGTGAGCCTGGGTCAAGCTGTGTGGGTGCCTCTGTCTGCTCACAGAGGAAGGGGCCGTGATTTGGAGAACCCACAAGATGGTGACCGCAGCGTGTGCACCAGGTGGACACGCAGGAAGTGAGCCTCTTCCCTCACCTGTCCCTTTGAAGTCAAGCTGGAAAGGCCCACGTGTCTTCTCAGAGAGGGGTTCAGGAAGTCAGAGAAGATGCCAGGGGGTAATGAAATGTGGGGCTGGGAGAAGCAAAGACCAGGGAAGGGACCTGCGTGGGCCCAGACGGAAGGCTGAAAGCGTTTCCTAGGCTGCTCGCTGGAAGGGGCTGTGGGCGGCAGAGCACAGAACCAGCCTCGGTCCAGGCTCCTGGCACAGAGCTTCAGATAACCTGGGAATTTCCCACGTGGTGGCCTCTTTATTGGGCCAACAGTTGGCATCACAGTGGCCCCTGGAAAGCCTCAGGCTGGGTGCTGTTCACCCACTTAGGGGGCTGAGCTTCCAGTTCCATCCCTTGGCCCATGGGAAATCAGTCGGGCCTGAGGATAGAAACCTCCAGAAAAATTCTGTGCCTGGAGTGCAGGCAGGTGTGCTCAGCGAGGTCGCGGGACTGTCTCTGCAGTCAGGCCAGGAAGCCCGTGTCCAGGGCCCGCCCATCCCTTGGGCCCATTTGTCCTTGGCAATCAGGCTGTCGCAGCAGACGTGACTCCTGGTGTTAAAAACAAGAGGACAGATGGCCCTCCCTGGTGGCGCAGCGGGTTAAAGCACAGCACTGAGAATCTAAAGCCACTTCTGCATGAGTTCAATTCCCGCCTGCCCCGGAGGTGACCACATGGCGCGGCAGACCTCTCCTGACCCTCCCGCTGCTCCCCTCAGCGGTGTCCTTCGTCGATCTGCCTGTTCTGCTCCCCACTCTGTCTCTGGTGAAGCCTCTCGCCACCCCTGAGCCTCTGGCCTGTACCCTAGTTCTGTATGAACAAATAAATAAATCTTTAAAAACAAAAACAAAAACAAAAAAACCCAAGAGGACAGAGGACAGGCCTCACCAATGCTGAGCGTGTGTCACCAAAGCAAGACGTCCTCACAGTGTTGGGGACCCACCTGGCACTCTGCCTTACAGGCTCGGCCGTGGGAGGGCTCTCACCTCACGCCCCCTGGCGGACGCTTGACCCTGGCAGCCCGGGCCACCCCCCGGGATGGCACAAGGCCTGCAGGACAAGGTATGTGGGGGTCAGGCCAAGGCACCCCTACAACTTCATGTGCCAATAGCTGGCGCCACAGCTCCCACCTCTTCTTTGGATCTGGCCGCTCCCCCCAAGGTCAGTCACTGTCGAGGGTGTGGTGTGTGGCCAGGGGGAAAAGCAGCTGCCACGCAGAAGGCCGCAGGGCGCCCGCCTGGCCGCCAGAGCCACCCCCGGAGCATCTGCCCACGAGCAAGAGAGGACAGGGAGGCCCCCTGGGGAGCCAGAGGGTTCTGATCGGGGTGGCACTGTCTGCACGATCCTGACTTTGCCCAAGAAATCTCGGTTGGGCTGTAGTGAAGAACAGCTCAGGAGTCAGACACGACAGGCCGGGGCCTGGGACGAAACAATTGAAGTCTGTTCTGGAAATAAAGAGGCTGGTTCTGCCTGTTGTGCCAGGATTTGTGTGGGATGCACAGATGACCCCCAGGGCCTGGGTCACAGCACATCGGTGCCTGGCTGCCCAAAGCCTTGTGCTGGCCCTCAGCGGGTGCCTCCCTCCATGCCCACGCCCAGGCGGGAGAGCCAGGGGTCCGGGACCCAGCAAGGCAGCGAGGCCCAGGGCAGAGGATGTCCGGAGGAGGAGACACAGTCTGTGCAAACAGCATAGAGGCCGGCCTGGAAGGCAGCGAGGCCCAGCTGCAGGAGCTCCCCCGGGGAGCAGATTCGCTTGGCACCTGGTCACGGTAATTACCGCTGAACTTTAAAACCCAACGCAGCAAAACCGCAAATATTTAACATGTGCTCCTGCTCCTTGGGGGTGCGCAGGCAACAGGAGCAAATGGCCAGACTCACAACAAGGGCTGCCACGTCTGTGCACGACACAGATAACTAAAGAAGTCAGCCCCCAGGAGTCACACACCCCCAGCAAGCAGCACCCCAGCCCCGAGCCCTGCAGGACTGGCAGCAAACACCAGCTAGCCACAGACCCTCGACTGCGCAGGAGCTGACGAGGGCGCGTGTGCGCAGTGTTGTTACGCATGTAGGTGGGTGCACGTGATTGCAGGAGCTCCCCCACACCCCGAGCGACCACCCCTGGGTTGGGAGGAGTTTGTGGTCGATGCTTATGGTGCACCCCAAGCACACAAATGAAGACTTCTAGGGGGCCGTGAGCAGGTCCAGGCTTGGGTGGGGGGGACTGCATGTGCCGCAGGATGGAGCGTGCCAGCCCAGGCTGCTCATGCTGGGGAGGACATGCTGGTTCGGAGGAATCGGGGATCAGGGCCGGCTGGGGTGCCAGTGTGGTGTGGCACAGCGGCGCTGAGGCTGGGCAGGTGGAGGCTGTGCTGGGCGCCAGCTGTCTCACTCCCCTCCACCCATGGCGCATCACCCCCGGGCAGGGGATTCCAAGAAGCAAAGCCAGCCCGCAAGTCTGGGGCTCAGACGCCACTGCTGTCAAGAGGCACATATCCGGGGACCCATCCAGAAGGGGACTCTGGGGGTCCACAGCCTCCCCGCACCCACAAGTTGAAGACTCGCATTTAAGTGGCCTGTGCCAGTGTCCATTGTCCAGTGTGCCTGGCCAGGGACCTGGTGTCCGGCTGGCTCTGCCCCTACCTACCTGCCGCCCCTCCTTCCACTCCCTGGTGATCCCAAGGGGTCAGTGAGCCCTCTGTCCATTCTACAAAGCTTCAGAGCCAGGTCAAGTCCAGCTCCCAGATGACCACTCTCTTCTAGGTCCGGGAGGGGAGAGGAGGCAGCGAGCAAGAGGCCTCTTCCTGTCCCTTCCTGGCTCTGGGGACCGCGCCCTCTCTAAGGCAGGGCCCTGTTTGGGTCCCAGCATGGATTAGCTGGGCCTGTACCCTGCTGACCGGAGTCTCCCCAAAGCATTTCAAGGGGATACTAGGGGACAGGGATGCGGGGCCAGAGGTGAGGGCCGCCGCCTGGCTGTCCCGACTCCCCTCACCCGCCTTTCTCTGCCACCATGTCTGCTGAGCCCCCAGTTCCAGCTGGTGAGGACAGCAGTGGGGGAGGGGTGCGCGGAGAAGCCCTGTCTGAGGAGCAGAGGAAGGCCGCAGGCAGGAAGTCACCTTCCCACTGAGGGGAAGCCTAGGCTGCTTCAGGCAAGAGGGGGGAGGGGGAGCTGCCTCTGAGACCCCATGTGGGGCCCAGTGGGGAGCCCAGGCCGAGCAGTGACCAAAAGCATGCGGCTGTTGGTTTTTAATTTTCACCTCTTGCAAACTTCATTACCAGGAATTTCAGGTTTGAAGGGCTCGGACTTGAGGCCTGGCTCTCAGAGTGTGGGCCTGGCACAGCCTGCAGACAGCTCAGGTGCAGGATGCCCTGGGGGTGTCCTGCAGCCACGCTGGGGCGGGGCACACCGTAGACAAAGGGAGTCCTTTGGGCCCGGAGCACCCCAGCCCTGATGGAGCCTGGCACGCAGACCATGGACATTTCCGAAGTCAGCCGCCCACAGCCAACAGCTCGCCCCACACTCGGTCGTGGCCCTCTGATCCTCTGCCCCCCTCTTCCCCCATCTGCCTGCCCCCACCAACTTCCCCTCACAGCTCAGCTGAGCGGCTCCCTGGGGCGCCCGCTCCCCGCTCCCCACTCCCTTTCCCCATCACCTCCAGGGTCCCTCTCCAGGGATCTTCCTCTGAGCAGCCGCAGAATGGTTCTGCTCCCTGCTGGCCCCTGGCTGGGGTCACTGCAGGTGACCCCATTGCAGGCCGGCCCTTCTGGGCCCCCTGAAATGACTGCCCAGAGGTGGGGCTGCCGGGAACAGGCCTGGGCCTCCCTGTTCAGGCCCTGCGTGGAGGGCCCCTGCGCCCACCACCTGGAATCTGCCTGTCTCTTCCACCTGGGGGCTCGGGCAGAGGGGAGGGAGGGCCAGAGGGCAGGGGTGGGCCCAGGAGGGGCGAGACGGAGCCTGGCCTCCCCTGGCAGATGGGCCCACCCGGCAGCCTTTGCCAGGCTGGAGCCAGCATGCCGTGGGGGAGGGGCACATCCCGGCTGCAGGCGCACACTTTAAGGCGTCTTCAATTATTCATGGAGACTCGGGAGAGCGCCTGCCTGCCTGCCATCAGTCTGTGGCCACCCTTGGCGAGGGACTGCTTTCTGCCCGCTGTGTCCAGGGGTATCTGCCTCAGCATGGGAGGCCCCTGGGGAAGGGGGCCACTGGCCTGCACTGCCCCTGACCCCTGCTGGGTCTGTCCAGAAGTTTCCCCTTCTCCTGCAGGCTGCTTGGGGGACCAAGGATCCCACCCAGGAGGAAAGTATGGCAGTGGGCAACATGGGGGGATGGGGCCTAGGGGAGAGGCCAGCTACAGGCCTGCGAGGCTGGAGTCAGGGCACGTGGCAGGGGCCGGGCCTTCTGGAAGTCTGAGGCTGGGGCAGCCGCCTCACCGGGGCAGCACAGTGGCTCCCACGTGGGCCAAGGACACCAGACGGCAGACCCCGTGGCTTCTGGGCCACGCTTGAGGCCTCAGGTCAGGGAAGAGACCTGTCCATAACAGCTTCTGCGCACCAGCTGTCCATTCCTGCCCACCAGCACCTGAAGCCCCCGCAGCCCCGGCCATCTGGGTGGCCCACAGCCACCAGGAGGCAGGCATGTCGCCAAGCAGCCCTGTCCATCCTCCGGCCACAGGGGCGGGCTCAAGAAGGGTTAGATGACAAAGTGAGGGGGATAATGGAGGCCTGGGGGGCCCTTGGAATGACTGCTGAGAGTGAAGCCCACAGGGGAAAAGCGGCAGCAAAGGAGGGAGAAAGCGCGTTCTGGGGAGACTGAGTCAGTGAGTGCCCGAGTACAGCCCTCCCCGAGGCTCTGAAATGGCCCCGCGGTCTGCGGCCTTCTCTCTCCTTCAGCCTCCTCCTTCCAGCAGGAAGGAACCAGCTGGGGTGGGGGGGGGGTGCAGTGAGATGACCCCCGGTAGGGCATTCTTGGGGGTCATTCCAGGGGACCCAGAAGGGCGCGCCTGCAGTGACCCCAGCCAGGGGCCAGCAGGGAGCAGAACTCATCTGCAGCTGCTCAGAGGCAGATCCCTGGAGAGGTGATGGAGAAAGAGAGTGGGGAGCGGGGAGCAGGCGCCCCAGGGAGCCACTCAGCTGTGCTCTGATGCTGAACCCGGAACCTCGCTCAGCCTTTCGTGTAGACACACAGAGAAGCACACACAGACACTCCCTGTGTGCACACACATGGCGCTTGGGGCCCAGCACGGGCTGCAGGAACCGCAGGCACACACGGGTGAACACACGCACACACGCGTCCTCACTCAGACACAGCGCCGCGCCCTCAGGACGTGCACACGCACTAGCAGTCGGGGCGCTCGCATCCCTCCCAGCCACATGCTTGGCCTGGAGAGCGCCCTGGCCAGAGCGCCCTGGCCAGCAGCGGGGTGGGGCAGGGCCCGATGCCGCAGGCCCCGAGCAGGGACTGGGAGCTTAGAAAGGTGAACACCAGGTGAGAAATGATTAGCTGTCACTCAGCGCTTGATGGATGCGATTTGCTCTTGGCAATGGGCTGACGTGGTATTGATCCACTTAGTGTACTCATAGCAGGAGCCCACAGGCCACGCAGGACTCGCTGGACACAGAAGGAGCAGGGGCGGGAAGGGCTGTGTTGGCATTCGAGTGCTGCTTCCAGCCCTCACGGGGCCAGCAGTGACACCTGTATGGGAGACCACTGTCTCCTCAGGAAACTCACCTCTGTGGTCCGCCCCTCTGGCTGTCTGTTCCCCAGCACGAGTGCCCAGCCCAGGTTGGAAGGGACCACTGTCACCAGGGAACAGGGAGGACAGATGACGGTGCTGGGCAGGGGATGCGAGGATATGCGAGCACTTGGCCCTTTTCCTGGAGATGTTGTTCATCTTTCTCTGCTTTCTGAATTTAGTCTGCTGCAGGGGCTATGACCTCAGCCTACCTTTACTGAGTCAAACTCACTTCTTTCTCATAGCACATTTACCTACTCATCTTTCCACCACCCACCCATCCATCCTTCCATCCACCCATCCATCCATCCTTCCTTCCATCCATCCTCATCCATCTGTCCATCCATTCGTCCATCCATCCTTCCATCCACCCACCCATCCATCCCCATCCATCCT
>NW_004567129.1:25367257-25379502 GCF_000260355.1 Condylura cristata | reverse complement strand
GTTCATCCTTCCATCCATCCATCCGTCCTCATCAACCTATCCACCCACCCACCCATCCATCCATCCTCATCAACCCATCCACCCACCCACCCATCCATCCATCCACCCCCACCCATCCACCCATCCATCCATCCACCCACCCACCCATCCATCCATCCTTCCACCCACCCATCCATCTACCCATTCATTCCTTCCCTGTTTCTAATCATCTATTCTTCCATCCACTCAACAAACATTGTTTTTGCTATGTCCTGCAGTCATTGTAGTGATGGGAGGTGGCATGGTTACTGAAAGGTGGACAGAGGCAGGAACAGACCTGGGCTCTGCGCTGGGGGTACCCAGTATCAGGAGACTGCAGCGAGGGCCCTTAGAACTTTGTGAGCTGGCTCAGGGCGCCGGTGCACCAAACAAACACACACTGCCAAAGCCAACTCTGGCTCTTGGAATCAGGCTTCCTGTGCAGCCATGGTCCTCCCAGAGAAGTCCCTAGAAATCACCAGCCTTCCTTTTTGGCCCTGTCACTTCCTGGAAAGCTCTCATTTGCATATAAGCAGACTTTGGGTGTCCTGTTGCACAGACCTGGCATACCTGGGCAAATGGTCTTGAGCCTATGGGTGGACATAGGTATGGGCTGGGAATAGACAAAGCCTCAGCTGCCCTGGCTTGGACTGGGACCGGGTGACAGTTCTCCCTGCTCCAGGCTGGGCCAGCAGTGGTCAGCATGGCCACGATGACGGGGGCACCCACAGGACTGGCCCTGTGTCCCGATGAGGCTGACCCCGGCGGAGGGACCCTGTAGGACAGGTGAGCAGGGTCCCGCCCCTGGAGCTCCCACACACCTTGGTCTGTCCACCACTGCCTCTGGCCTCTAGTTTGTGGAGCGGAGTGCTGGGCATGACCTTGGCTGGGTGACGGAAGGGAGCGTGGCCCATGTACGTGGCTGTGGGAGTGGCGATCACGGCGTGTGTGCGGTGAGTGTGTGTGCGGTGAGTGTGTGTGCAGCATGTGGGTGTGTGAACTACAGGCCCGGGTCATCTTTCCTTGTCCCTCCTCTGAGGGGCCTTTTCCAGCTGGGAGGACCTGATGGAGGGAGGTTCTGGGGCTCAGAGGGGAAACTCCTGGGAGACCCCAGTCGGCTTCAGTGGGAGGTCGGCTCGGGCCCTCCTGCACAGCCCCGTTATTTCTTATAACTTGGAGTCAACATTTCCAGCTGAGGGGAGGGTCAGACTCTGCCCTGCTGGGCCCCCCACACTCCCCAGATGCCTAAGAAGCACCCCTACAAGTCAGGGGTGTCTGGGGGGGCCCTTTGTCTTCTGTCCTCCTTGGTCCTTTTGGGCAGGTGGATGGTCCCACCCTGAGGCCACCCAGTAACTCCATGTGCTGCTGGCTCCCTGAGCCTGCCACTCTTTCATGACCCAGGGAACCCCGAAACCTGTCCCTTCCTAACCTTGGGCACCCCTGTCCTTCTCAGCTGGCACGCTGTTATCTGCTGTGTCCTTTCAAAGACCTACCCTGCTCTCCTTTCCCTAGAACAATTCTGCAGTGAGCTCAGGTTTTCCAAAACATGAGCCAGAAGAGGGGTGACCTCGGAATAAACCCCACTCCCTCCCAAGGACATAGAGAGGCCGTGGGAGGAAAAATTTAACCAGAACTAAGCACAGCTTACCCTTAATGTGGGCTGTCTCGCTACAGCCCCTCTGCCTGACCTGCAGGCCCCACCTCGCAGCCGCTCTCTCCGGGGTCTGGGTCTCCCCCAAGGCCTCCCCGTATCCCTGGAGGTGCGGGGTGAGCCAGCGCTGCTCTGCTGCTGCTTCTCCATCCTCAGGGCCCCCTGCCGACCCACGCTGGCTGACAGAAGGTATTTGCCTTATATCAAGGGAGGTGTAAATGGTTTTAAAAAAACATTTTAGCAGCTTCAGCAACAGTTTGGAAAACACATATTATTTTGAAGGTGTCAGACACCCGCCCTCTGGCTCTAGTCTCTGGCTCTGGAGTGTCACACCTATGACATGGCCAGGAGGAGAGGGTGAGCCAGGCTCCAGGCCCTGGGGAGCTGAGCTTGGGGTCCTGGCCAAGGTCGAGGTCCCCCAGAGCCAGCCCCGGGGGGGGGGTCCCCTCCCCCACCTGAGAAGCCCGGCTGGGAGCCAGAGGCAGCCCTGCAGGCCCCACCCAGCCTCAGGCACCCAGGCCCCTGTGGCTCAGCACTCACCGCCCCTCCCTGGGTGGACCTCCCCTCAGAAGAGCAGCAGCTGAGTTGTAGCTGCTGGAGCCCCGAGTCTGTACCCCACCCCACCCCGCACCCAACCCCCAGGCAGCAGCCTCTCTTTCTTCCTCGGGAGGAGCAGGAAGGCTTCTGGGTAAACACAGATGTGTGTGTGGGGGCCAGTGTGCCTCATTGAACACGTGTGTGGGGGGCTGAGGAATGGGCTTCACCACCCCACCACCCCGTCCTGTGGGAGATGGGGGATTTGCCCTCTGAGGAAACTACAAAGGCTTGGGGGGTGCTGCAGGTTGGGAGGGTACAGGGCAGCACATAAATCAAAGGATGAACTGGAGCCTTCAGAGGGACCTGTCAGAGTGCCAGGTCCCCCCACTCCGCACACGCCCCCTGCCCCGAGGCTGGAGACTACAAGTCTCTTGTGGGCGGAGGATAGAGCCCCTAAATTCATAGGCTACCCCCCAGCCTCCCCACAACTCCAGAATGTGAATGATGATGGGATCTTTAAAAAGGTGGTGAAATTAAACTGATGCAGCCACTATGGAAGACACAAAGGAGGGTCCGCAAAAAACTAAAAATGGAATTTCCGTCTGATCCGGCAATTTCACTTTTGGGTAAATATTGAAAGAAAATGAAACCACTAACTCAGAGTTGCATGTTCATTGCAGCACGTACATGCTGAGGTATGCAAACAATCCCTGTCTGTCAAAAGGTGGGTGGGACCTGTGAGTTGCTCCTATGGTGGTCTCCTTTTAGCTAGACCAGTGTAGCCGAGGGGTGCAGTGGCAACACCATACGGGTTCACACAGCAACGAAGTCAACTAACAATTTCTCCTAAGCATCTCTCAAAACGTGTCCCTGTCATTAAATGATGCATAGAGTGGAATATTATTTAGCCGTAAAAAGTGACATCCCACTATTTGTGACAGCATGGTTGGACCTTGAGGGCATTATCCTAAGTGAAATGAGTCAAAACCGGAAAGACTCATATCATATGATCTCTCTTTTATGCGGAATCTAAGAAAAGAAAATCAAACTTATAGACACAGAGACTAGGCCAGCAAACAAGAAGGGCAAAATCGGTGAAGGGATTCAGAAGACACAAACTTCCAGTTAACAAACAGCTAGATCCTGGGCTGTAATGTACAAATAATACTTTTCTATATGCACTACCAGTCCTTTGCTTATTTTTATTTAATGCTTAGGGATATATTTGGTGATATTTCCAAATCAGTATACCCTCATTTATCCCTTAACGACAAGGATACTTTCTGAGAAATGCATCTTTAGGAAATTTTGTTATTGTACAAATGTCAGAGAACCCAGTCCAGGTGGTGTAGCTCACAATACTGGTAGACCATCTGGCATGGACTATGGCACTACTATCCTGTGTGCTGCCCATCAATGACTGGATCATTATAAAGCAACTCTAGTAACTAGAGTTACTTATACTGTCTTATAGATTTGGAAGTTGCTAAGAGACTAAATATTAAAAGTCCTCATCACAAGGAAAAAAATAACTTCTGTAATATGTATAGGGACAAACGTTAACTAGACTTATTGTGATGAACACTTCCCCATCTATGGACATAAATACTGAAACAGTATGTTGTGGACGTGAACTCTATGTAATGTTAGGACCTCCCTGGTGGTGCGATCATTGCTATGGCCTGAATTCGATGCCCGCCAGGGAGGTGACCCACATGGCGCAGCAGACCTCTCCTGTCTCACCCGCTGCTCCCCTCAGCAGTGGATTCCATTCAGTCCACCTTCTCTGCTTCCCACTCTGTCTCTGGTGAATCCTCTCACCCCCCAAACCTCTAGCCTGTACCCTAGTTCTTCTACGTGCAAAAGAAGAAGAAAGACATCAATATAATGTTATGTGTCAATTTTAAAAAACGGGGTCATCAGGGAGGGGTCTCATTCAATATATCATTTCCCAATAAGAAATGGAAATTCAGACCTAAGTAGGGACAGACGGAAGACACATGATCCCTATCAACTGAGGAGGAGAGTCTCAGAAGAAACCTTGATCTTGGATTTCTAGCTTCTAGCGCAATCATATGGGCATTAAGGCCTCTCCCCATCCCCCACTTTTCACGGCAACCCCAGCACACCAATACACTCTCCCTGGAACTCTCCAGGACAATGGCTGTGTCTTCATCAAACACTATGACATAAGCCCTGCCCCGACTTCCCAATCAAGCATTCAGTGTCCCACTCTCAGCTCAGAATGAGTCACTGAGGCCACCAGGCGTCAGAGGACAGCCTCCAACCTAACAAAGACCAAAGGAGCAAGCCAAAAAAGATGACCCCAGAGGAAACAGAAATAATCCATGACATAGCCTAAAACTGCAACCTGCTCCTGCATCAAACACGCACTCAGTTAGACATACGTGCTAGGAAGCTGGTTCCCAAGTCAGGGGTACCTCTTCGCAGTGAGTACTGTAAAGCTGCTAAGTGGTGAGAGTCAGCTGTAGTGGAAAAGAGGTCCACCATGTAGAATTAGGTGCAAGAAAACAGATTTAAGTATGAGGAGTGTGATGATGTTTATGCAAATGACATGTGTATAAGAAGAGCCTGGCAGATGGTGTGGACAGACTTGTGATGCACGTGTGTTGAGTTACCTCCGAAATGGGCCCCCATGTGTGCCAGGTAAAAATAAATCTCTGGAGATTTTCCCCTCAACTTCTGTGCTAGCCAAGGTAGCCCTGCACCCACAGAGGTATTCCTGTTTGACCTGGAAGGCCAGGTACTCACACACCTGGCTGAAGACGCCCGTGTGAGGCCACATATACAGCAGGCACTTGGTGACTGCTTACTGCATAAACAGATGGATGGACGGATGGGAGGAGGTTGGCAGGTTGGACATGATCATATGATCGTGCTGAAGATCCGCACACCTCCAGGGGTCCTGTCACCTCCTGTGTGAGCAGACACTGATGCCCAGAAAAGAAGTTTAACCTGTTGAGTTGCCAAGGCAACCAGAAGCATGCTGGGATGCAGAGCTGACAGTCTCAGGGACGTCCTGTCTTCCCTCTCCTACGTCGCAGCTCCAGCAGCTTTTCCTCAAGGCCTGTCCTTCTCAGCTCAGAAACTGCACTCTGGGCCTGCCTTCCACCCCCCAGTGCCAGCTTCCAGGAGAAGCTGCTCAGCCTGGTTAAGACACTCATGGGCACACGGCTCTGGGGTGAGCTCTCCTAGGGCTCAGATCATGCTGGGGCAGGGGATGGCACAGCTACACTGAGGATTGGGAACTGCAGGCCGTTCACAGCACACCCATGGCCCAGGGAGTGAGGAAGGGGAGAAGCGGGGTGCAGGTTGGGAGGGCGACTTGTTGCAGGGCAGGCCTGGAGCTCTGTGCTGGCCGAAGGAGGGGCCCAGCTCAGGCAGAAGGGCACAGTTGAAACCAGAGCAGGGCTGGCATCCTGGGTGAGTCATCTAGACAGAAGCAAATGTGTGGGAGAAGGTGACCTCAGCCTTGGTTCTGGGCCCCAGGGTCTGTGGAGCGAGGTGCTGGCTGGCCCTGTCAGGATGAGCGGAATGTGAACATGGTATTGTGAGGAGGCTGCTGTCCTCACCAAGGGCTGGGCTGTTCTGCAAAGCCAGAGCCAAAGTTCAGTGGCTTGGGGAACAGGAAAGGGAGGAGATAGAGCTGGTGGGGGCTGGAAGGACCCCAGCCTGGGTTTGTCCCTCAGCAATAAAGATGTTTGCCTGGGCCCCTACTGAGGCCACCAGGCATCCTCCCTGCCTCGGGCTGCCTATGCCACCACTGTCTCCCAAACTACTGTCACTTGGCTTTCTAGCACATCTAAGCCAGAGCATCTTGTTAGAACGCAGAGCCTAATTTAGTGAATGGAGGTGTGTGTGTGTGTGGAGGGGGGGGGGGGTCAGGCCTGAGCATCTGCATTTTTAGGAATGGCCACAGCCCTGCTACAAGTAACATGATTCTAAACATAAACCCTCACTTTTAGTGAATCTTGCTGGAATCTTGCTCCCCCTTCCTGAATCAGAGGCTGCATTTTAACAGGTGACATCTGACATTACTCTACTGAACCCCAGGTTTTTGACTGGCTTGCATGGTGGGTCTCCTCAGAGCTCTGAAATTCTGCTCCCCTAGAGATTCATGTTTGCCTGGGCTGGGGCAGCTTGGACATCAAGTTTTCAACACCTCTGCAGCTGATCGTAACGAGCAGCTGGCTTGAGGAGTGTTATCTGAACAGTTCCTGCTCCTCTGTGCAGGGGGTGAACTCTTGGCGTGAGGCCTCTGGGAGGCTCTTGCCCAGCCCAGCTCTTTCAGGGACACTACAGCTTCATTTGATGGTAGGTTCACTCCCAGCCTCTCCAGTGACAACTCAGATACATGCCTGTCTCCAGGGATAGAGACCCAGGCAGGGCAGGAGGGAGAGGAGGCAGCTGAAGCTGATTCAAGAAGAAATAGAAAATCTGAATGGACCTATAGCCAAAAAAATTGAATTAGTAATTTTTAGAATCTTCCCACTAAGTTCAGCCCTAGATGGTTTCATTAATAAATTCTACCAAACATTTAAAAACCAGACAATGCCAATCCTTCAGGAGATGACCCAGAGAAACAGAGGAAACACTCCTGAACTTACTAACCTATTTTACCAAACCACACAAAGGTGTCAAAGAAGACCAGACAGGACAACTATCTCAAAAAAATTTTTTTACAACCAATTATAGCAACATATAAAAAAGGATTATGGGCCCTCCCTGGTGGCGCAGCGGGTTAAAGCACAGCACTGAGAATCTAAAGCCACTTCCTCATGAGTTCGATTCCCGCCTGCCCCGGAGGCGACCACATGGCGTGGCAGACCTCTCCTGGCCCGCCCGCTGCTCCCCTCAGCAGTGTACTTTGTCGATCTGCCTGTTCTGCTCCCCGCTCTGTCTCTGGTGAATTCTCTCACCCTCCGCATCTCTGGCCTGTACTCCAGTTCTGTACAAATAAATAAATAAATCTTAAAAAAAAAAAAAAAGGATTATGTACCATGACCAGGTGGGATTTATCTCAAGAATGCAAGGTTGATGTATACATGTAATCAGTCATGATAAAATAAAGGATAAAAACACATATAGAAATATCTCAACATTTGACAAAATCCAACATGCATGCATGGTAAAAAAAAATTTCCCCTAACATGATTACAATTGAGATGAAAAAAAAATGTACAAAATGATGTAAAAATAAACTGTTAAAAAAAATTTCCCCTAACAAACTAACAATAGAGGGAAACTTTCTCAAACAGGTGAAGATCACCTGAAAAATCCTACAGTAATAACTGAAAGATAATGCTTTTTTCCTATGGTCAGGAGCAAGGCAGAAATATCCACTCTCACAACTAGTTCATATAGTACTACGGGTTCTAGCCAATGGAATCAGGCAAGAAAAAAGAATGAAAGGCATTCAGCTTGGAAATAAAATAAAAAATATGTTTGCAGACATGACTTTGTGTTTAGAAAATCCTAGGGAACTCAACTCACAAAAAGAACTACTGGACTTAACAAATATTTGCAGTAAGAAAGTCAGTTGTGTTTCTTTATACTGGAAATGAACAGTGTAAAAATGAAATTAAGGAAACAAGTGAATTTGCTATAGCATCAAAAGGTATAAAATACTGAGGAATAAACTTAACAAAAGAAGGCTGAGATCTGTATACTAAAAGTTACAAAATATTGCTAAGAAGAACAAAGAAGATCTAGATAAATGTTTGAGAAATGAGAGATAAAATATTGCTAAAAGGGAAATTCTTTCCAAGCCAGTTTGTTGAATAAATGTCTTATCAAAATCTCAATAGACATTGACAAGTCAATCGTAAAATTTATATGGAAGCTGCCCATAATAGTTCCATGTACCCCCAAAATCCTAAAGAAAAACAAAGCAGAAGGACTCAAACTACTTCACTTTACAACTTATAGGAAACGTAGTAACCCCAAGACATTGTACTATTGACATATATTGAGACCCCAGAAACAATCCCTTCTATTTATGGCTAATTTATTGTAGACAAATTCAGAAAAGATAGCCTTTGACAAGTGGTGATAAGATTTTGGAAATCCATATGCAAAAGATGAAGTTAGGCCATCATCCCACACAAAACACAAATATTAACTCCAAATGGATCATAGACATAAGAGGAAAAAGGAAAATATACAAAAAAAAAAAAATGACCTTAGGTTTGGCAAAGATTTCTCAGCTACAACACCAAAATCATGGTTCATAAAAGAAAAAAATAAATAAAAAGATGAATTGGATTTCTCCAAATTAGAAAACTTTTGCACTCCAAAAGAGGCTGTTAAGAAAATGCAGACAAACCCCAGATGGAAGAAATTACTGGCAAATCTAATAAAAACTTGTATCAAGAAAACAAAGAGTAACAACTCAATAAAAGGACTAACTTAATTTAAAAGATGAGCAAAAGATTTACAATATTTCACTCCAGAAGATATTTGAATGGTTAATAGGCACACGAATTTATGCTCGATATCATAAGACAAGAGAGAAATGTAAATTAAAACAACTTCATATTCACTAGAATGGCTATCATTAAAAACACAGATAATCACAAGTGCTGAGAAGGTGGCAAACTTGGAACCCTCGTGCATTACCGCTGGGAATGTCAATGGAGTAGTGATGTAGGCAACAGTTTGGCAGTTTCTTTAGCAATCAGCATAAATTTACTAGACAACATAGCCAATCTACTCCTAAGTATCTACCTAAGAGAAATGAAAATATAACTGCACACAAAGATTTGCATGTGAATATTCACAACAGCATTAACCAAAATAGCCGCAAAATAAAAACAATCCAAATGTCCACCCACTGGTGAACAGATAAACCAAAACTCCATGCAGTGGAGTACTACTCAGCCCTAAAGAGTCAATTTCTGGTGAATCTCAAACACATTATGCTACGTGAAAAAGATCAGATGTAAGACTCTCTATTGTATATGTCTGCCAAGTGTTCAGAAAAGATAATGTCATAAAGACAAAAACTAGATTAATGGTTGCCTGGGGCAACAGGGATTTATTACAAGTGGCCCTGAAACATTTGTTTTTTTGGGCGGGAGACAATGAAAGTACCCTAAAACTGGATTGTGGAGATGGTTGCACAGTTCTGTAAGTTTAAGATCCTTGAAGCGTACACTGACGATAGGTGAATTTTATAGCAGATGAATTATTACCTAATGCTGTTTTGTAAAGCTCCTAGTCCCAGCCTTGAAGCAGGCATCCAGGAGTTCATGGCTTTGCTGCTAATCCCTCTCATTTTCTGGCTCTTGGGATTTCACTTTCCTTCTTGAGTTTTTTTTTTTTTTTTTAAGATTTATTTATTTGTTCATACAGAACTGGGGTACAGGCCAGAGGCTCAGGGGCAGTGAGAGGCTTCACCAGAGACAGAGTGGGGAGCAGAACAGGCTGACTGACAAAGTACACTGCTGAGGGGAGCAGCGGGCGGGTCAGGAGAGGTCTGCCGCGCTATGTGGTCACCTCCGGGGCAGGCGGGAATCGAACTCATGCGGAAGTGGCTTTATCTTCTCAGTGCTGTGCTTTAACCCGCTGCACCACCAGGGAGGGCCCCTTCTTGAGTTTTAAAGGCGTTTAGTTTCTATTTTACCCAGGGCCGCTGGCACATCAGCGCAGCCTGCCATACTGTCTGTATGCTTTCATGGGATTCTGGCATTTTCTGCTTCTTGGGCTGAAGACCTCCCTGAGGAGGACTGTGTCTTCCCTTCCACGAAGCAAGGGGAATAAATCAAAGCAGGCTTGGTGGAGGGTAGTCCTGGCCACCGGGTGTGCACTCCCCCTCCAGTCCAGCCTCGAGCCTGGCTCCCCCATCCTCTCCAGGAGGGAGCCAAGCCTCACTAGTGACTCTTTGCTCTTTTTCTCTGCTGGAAGCCTCAGTGGGATCTCAGCCTCAGACCTGAATTTACAGGCCCCCAGATGGAAGCAGGAGGCAGTTCCAGACCGCTACCTGGGAACATGGCTGACACACCTCGGAAGGAGTCGGGGGCAGCACCGCTGTGAATTCCATCACAGCAGGGACCTCCTGGTGTTCTCTGCAGAGCCCCAGCTCCCGGCAAGGTGAGGCTCAGTATGTATTTCTAAAATAAATAAATGGATGCGGGAAAGTGTCCCCTGCATCACTGCATGCAAGAACCCATCTTCTTCTTGCCTGTCCTGTACCTGCAAATCTTCCTTCCCACCCCTCACGGAAGGGACACAGCGACACACAATTTGCAAGCCCTGTCGATTGCACATATTTGATGAGCAGACTTGGTTTAAATCCAGAAAATCCTTTAATTACCAACGCTACTTCTGGCTGGGTTCTGGGAAGGAACTAATTTGACCGGCGATCACTCAACCTGAAATATTATGAATGTAATTTCATTATTTGGTCAGCCCTGGTGGCGGGCAGAGGGTTACAATAACTGATTTTGCTGAGCTTCTTTCTGCTGCCATGACCACGCCTCAGCCACTTCTGTGGCTCACTACCCACAGACAACTCCGCCCCAGCCTGGGCCTCCAGAGTGTGTCCTGCGTGGCTCCTGGCAGTTGCAAAATTCAGGATGCATTTGGAGCAGCTGGCCCCGACTTCAGTGCGATGTGAGCTGAGAGTGGAGGCCTGACAAGTCGTGCGTGGTTGACACACATACTCACACACACCCTCCTTCTCTTCGCCAGCGCACCTGCGTCTGCAGCCCAGCCCATGTCTACAATACACATGAAGGGGGCGCACCTGCCTCAGTGGGGGAGGGCCCTGCAGGCCCCCAGGGCTGAGTAGCTGGCACTGACCAGTGACAACCTGCACCTACACGATGCAGAATTCCAGGTTCTAGTCTAGACATCGCTACTTTCTGACTGTAATCTCGGGCAAGTGACCTCACCTCTCTGTGCCTCCTCTGTAAGGGGAACACGGTGTGACGAGGCTTTGGGAGGGGACACCTGTGAAGTGGAGTGGGGTCTGGGCACAGTGGGCGCTCGGTATTCATCTCACCATTGCTGCTCACACCACACTCCACGGTGCCACCTCCCTGAATAGCCTGGGACTCGCTGGACCCACCTGCAGTCCCGCTGGCATCACCCCCTGGCATGGAGGCAGCAAAGGAGGAGGAATCTGCAAGTTGTTCTCTGCCTGCCGGCAGGCCGGGCCCTTCTCCCAGGAGACCCTGGCAGGTGTGCTGCCACAGTGTCCCAGGTGGGGAAGGGACAGGCCAGCGGGGACTCGCAGCCCGTCCACCCCTGTGGGAGCAGGAAATCCTCTTCCATTTAAACCCAATGCCACCTCACGATGTTTGCTCACACGCCCCTCTCCAGCCCCTTGGTGAAGGGTCCCCTTTGTAGGAAGTTCTGTCTACAAAGGATGCTTTCTTTATTTACAGCAACAAAAGCTTGTTGGTGGGGGCAAATATTTGCATATGAGTGGCAGAGAAAATGGAGGAAGGGGGTGCCTGTGCCTCCCCCAAGCCTCTGCTACTGGTTACCCTGGGGTCCAGGCCCTAAGCTGAACAGTGACAGTATCCACCAGGCTCCAGACCCAGGCCTCTGCAGGGGGCTGGAAAAGCCTTGGCCAGCCCCCTGGGTTCAGTGCATAGCAGCCCCCAACTTCCTGACAGTGAAAATGGGAAGAAGCAGGGGGGGGGGGTCTCCCCCCCCCGCGCGCCCCCCACCCCTGCGCGCACCAACAGCGCCCCAGGCCAATGCGCGTCCTCCGCACCCTGTGCCAGGGTCCCAGCCTGAGCCACTGCGCCCCTGCACCCTCCCTGCACCTGCTGCGCCAGAGTCCCAGCCCCTTGCACCCCGTCCCATCCCCAGGGGCTGTCCTCTCTGGCCAGGTGAGCTCCCACCGGCGGGGAGCCCTGCCCTCCCCTGCCGGGGTCTCTCCCCCCACCCCACACACCCCCCCCCCGCCGCGCTGGGGGAGGGTCGCGCCCTGGGGGAGGGTCGCGCCGCTGGGCGCTGGCTGCATTGAGAAGCCAGTTTGCTGTCGGGGTCCCTCCGCCCCCCCCAT